>NW_019942679.1:255701-257949 GCF_002910315.2 Salvelinus sp. IW2-2015
TGTGTGTGTGTGTGTGTGTGTGTGTGTGTGTGTGTGTGCGTATACCCGCACATACCTGTGCACAAACAACAACTGATTTGATGTGATGCCTGCATGCCCACGTTTACTTGGCACAATAGGGTGAATTTATGGCCTTATATACAACGTTAAACACACCTAATACCAATCCTACAGTCATATCCTGATATAAATCATATGAGGGATATTTTCCATGTAAACTGAGATGGATAATCCTCGTATAGGGAAACACCAGAGGATTTCCCGATTCCTGGTATTTATGCGAAAGACTGTTGACCTGGGATGCCCCACTTCTCCCCTGCATATAACTGTTACTGTTACATCATGGGGGGTGCCGTCGATTCTCGCCCTGCCTCACCAACCATCATCATTAATACTCGGAGAGAGAGAGAGGGAGATAGAAGGGTGGGAAAGAAAGAGGGAAGGGAGAGCAGAGAGAGGTTGCGAGAAGGAACGAGTCAAAAAGGGAGAGAGGGTGGAGAAAGAGCGACAGGGAGAGATAGAAGCAGGGAGAGAGGGAGAACGAGAGAGAGGAGGAGGAAACGGGGGAGGAGACAGGGGCAGAAAGGCTGATTGCTGTGAAATATGGTCCAGAATGAATGGTGGATGTATTAAATCAGGGCTGAAAAAGTTACAACTCTAATAAATTGTATTTATGCTAATGGTTAGTTATGATTTACTGGCTCTATTAAAGTGAAGAATATGTGGGCTGCTTTTCTTTAGGCTGACACTCTCTCTCTCTACCMCTCCCTCTATCTCACTACACCTCTCGTTCTCTGTTTCTTTCACTGCCACCCTATTTGCCACCTCTCTCCTCTCTCTGTCCCTCCCCCTTTTTTTGTTCTACCTATCTCCCTAAATATGTCCTTCTTTTTCCTCTCGCTGCCTTTCGCTCCCCTTTGCTTTTCTCTACTCTACCCTGCCTTCTTCTCTTCCTCTCTTCTCCCTCTTTCCCCTTCCCCTCTCTCTCTCTCTCCCTCTCCTTCTTCCCTCTCTCTGGCCCCCCAGAGTGAGTGTGGCCCCTCCCTCTTGTCTAAAGATTGGGAGTGGCTTCAGTGTCTAGCTGGGCCCCGCCCCTCCAGGTGAGAGGAGTGATTGACAGGTATGAGCTGAGGGCCTATGACCTGGACCAGCCTGACTCAGCACCTTTTACTGCTTCCTACCTGTCCACTGGAAACCACACAGGTAATAAACACACATACGCACACTCACACACACACGAACGGACGCAAGGACGTGCGCATACACAAACMCACACTCACACACACATACACTCAGGGGAGATTGGGAAACAGGGGGACTATAGCTGGCAAGCACCAGAGCTGGTCTAGCCTAGAAACCAATGATGTCATATTATAGATCTCCCTCTGTTCCTCTCACTCGTTCTCTCTTTTACGATGATGATGCCGGCTCTATGATTCGTCACTTCTCCCATCCTCTCTGCCATGTCTCCGGGCAAATATGAAGATGGGCCCTCTCCTCTCTTCATCCTCCTCCCTCACTCCATTTCCCTGGCACACATTAAGACGGGCGGCGATAAGGCCTTCCTAATTTATGATGGCCCTGACACCCAACGCAGAATTACGCCGGCAGATAAAAACACAAAAAGCAAATGAGTGTGTAATGGGAGTAGAGTGGGGCTAGGGCCTAATTGAATTAAAAGACGGGTGAGTGAGGAGAGAGGGATAGAGAGAGGGAAGGAGAGAGAGAGAAGGAGAGAGAAAGACACCTGGCCAATTACAAAGCGGCAGAGAGGCTGTTTACCGCCAGTCGTCCCGCGGCCCTGTCGCCACGACAGCCATCTATCCGCCCACAGATTACCATAACGACCGTCGTCATGGACGCGAGCCAGAGAGCCACTCAGAGATCCCCCCCTTCCTTTCTCCCTTTCTCCCTCCAGCCCTCTCTCCCCCCGGCCGACCCCTACAGCAAGAAACCTCTATGTTTCAGATGCTGATAAATTTGATAAATAAGTCCTGGTGATTTTAAACTGTAAAAATGAATTAAACGTGGGTGCTTTCTCAGGTCCGACTGTGTAATTTACAGCCGGTGAGGTCCTGGGAAGAGGTGAAACTAAAACTCTAGGGGAGAGAGAGAGAGAGAGAGAGAGAGAGAGAGAGAGAATCTCTCTCTTCTCTTCCTCTATCTCTCTCTCTCTTTCCTTCTATCCCTATTCTCTTTTCCTTCTATCTCTCTCTCTCTTCCTTCTATCGTTCTCTCCTTCCTTCTA
>NW_019942679.1:260847-264033 GCF_002910315.2 Salvelinus sp. IW2-2015
GAGAGAGAGAGAGAGAGAGAGAGAGAGAGAGAGAGAGAGAGAGAGAGAGGAGAGAGAGTCGAGAGAGAGAGAGGAGAGAGAGAGATGAGAGAGAGAGAGAGAGAGGAGGAGAGAGAGAGAGAGAGAGAGAGTGAGAGAGAGAGAGAGGAGAGAGAGAGAGAGAGAGAGAGAGAGAGGATGAGAGAGAGAGAGAGAGAGAGCGAGAGAGAAGAGAGAGAGAGAGAGAGAGAGAGAGAGAGAGAGAGAGAGAGAGAGAGAGAGAGAGAGAGAAGATGAGAGAGAAGGAAGAAAAATGAGAAAATGAGAAGGAGAGGAGAAAATGACGAAGAGAGAAAAAAATGAGAAGAGAGAGAGAGAGAGAAGAATGAGAGAGAGGAAAAGACTGAGAGAGAGAGAGAGAATGAGAAACAGTAGAAAGAGAGAGAGAGTGAGAGAACCATCACAAGCTACATATCAATGCACCTGTATTATCTTTTTATATCGTCTCGGTTGCAGAAAGGGATGGGTCCCAGTGTGTCTCCCCTGCGTCCTATTTATACTGGACAACACTTGGAACAAGCCTGCCTTGCCTGGTATTTACTATAGAGAGAGGAGAGTTGAAGATAAGAGCGGCCTCCTCGGGTCTAACCCCTGGAGAACAGGACGAGAAAATGAGGAGGAGGAGGAGAGGAGAAGTGAATAGGAAATTAAGATGAAGCAAACAGAGGACAGAGAAACGGGCTAAGACACAATCGGGGTATTGATGAGTGCAGGAAAGAAAAGCGAGGAGAGAAGAAAGAAGGGGAGTAATTGGTGTAAGAAGACGCTCCTCTGTTAAAAATAGCAGGAGTCAATTGGCTACTTGCTGCTCCCCCATCGTCGCCTAAATGCTCCGCTTGATACTATTTCTGGCTACTCTGTCTTCCCGGAATACGGCATCTCTCTCCCCTCTCTTTCTCTTCTCATGAGATCGCCCTTTTCTCTTATCCTATCGACCTCGACTCATTCCTCTCTCTTCTCATCTCATCCTCGTCTCCGAAAGGCGCCTGAGTCCTCTTCTCTTCTCATCGATACATCATCTCTCTCACTCTCAGTGTCGCCTGCGGTCCGTCATCCTCTCTCTCTCTCTCTGAGTAATGTGCCTCGATATCGCGGCGTATTTGATAATAAGACTGGGGCCTATTAAGAGAAGGTTGATGGTTATATTATGCTGATGTTTGGAGGGGGGATTTTGGAAAGGCCTACAAAAACATTAGCCTGAGAGAAAGAAAAACACGACTCTCATAGTCTGACAACAGAAGAGGGAGGTAAATTTTGAAAGTAAATCGAATGGAAAAGGTAGGAACAAAAGGGTTGACATTGGGCCGTCTCTCTCTCTCTCTCTTTCCTTCTATCTCTCTCTCTCTTTACTTCTATCTCTCTCTCTTTCTCTTTAGGCTTGTTGGAGGGCCTCTCTCTTTACAACTCCGTTTATAATGCTACGTTGTCACGGTGACAGTGTGCAACCTGGTCGGCTGTACCCAGAGTCCCTGTGACGACAATAGTGATGGAGACGGGAGGTTGAGCATCACCACTCCGGAAGAGGGTACAATCACACACACACACACACACACACACACACACACACACACACGTACACACACACGTACACACGCAGCAAACACACATTCTGCGAGGGTCATCTGAAATGTGCTGGATCCATTTACTAGAACCACTAAGCTCTTTCTTAATGACACACTGCACTAAGAATGTAATCAATTCATCGCTTAGTTCGAGGCTGCTGGAATGGATGTGGGTGTGTGTGTGTGTGTGTGGGGGGGGAGGGTATAAGATTGTATAGTGGGATATATAGTGGCTGAGTGTGTAGTGTGTGGAATGTGGATGATTAGGTCAGAGGAGAATACTACGAAGCAGGATCAATGAGTCAGCCAACGAACAGGAATAAATGTAGATATCTGTTTTTGGTTGTTGAGTCAATTAAAAATGTTTTTCCAGAGTATTAAGGCATGCTAGCTGGCTAACTCATTGATCCTGCTTCGTAGTATACCCCTCTGGTTTAATTTAGYGTGTAAGTGTGTACTAATAAGTGAAGGTGGGTTTTGAGTCAAGTGTGGACACGCTAGTGAATCTTTTCGCTACTGTATTCCTGTTTAGAGAAGGCTACTGAGGACATGTACAGAGAGGAAGAAGTCCTGCAGTCCAACTGTTTTAGTTGGTGTGCTGGTCAGTGAGTCAGTGCATACTAGTCAGTTAATGAGTGAGTGGCTGTGTGTTGGATAAGGCGTTGAGGTTTTCTAGGTGTTAGGGGGAGGGGAATTGGAGGAGCACAGAGAGATGAAGCCAGCTCTCTCTTTAATGGGCTGCATCTTTAAAAGCTGTAATGCTGATCAATGTGCTCTTTAATTGCTCTGCCGTTGTTCAGGCAGCAGGCCTGCCATTGCAGCCGGCAGCAGTGGCAGCTAGAGCAGATGAATGGAGCACGCACTCACATGCGCGCACACACGCACGCACGCACGCGAGGGAGAGAGAGAATGAGGGGGAGAATGTGAGAGAGGAGAGAGGGAGGAAAGAGAGGAGAGTGGAAGGAGAGAGGTTGAAACAAACAGAGAGGGAATAAAGATGGATTAATTGTCAGGGCTGATTATAGCTCTCCTTCTGATGGTCTGATAGAGGTGGGTGCTCTCTCTCTCTCTCTCTCTCTCTCTCTCTCTCTCTCTCTCTCTCTCTGTTCTCTCTTCCTGTCCTCTCTCTCTCTCTGTCTCACTCTCCTCTCTCTCTCACACTCTCCCTCCCTCCTCTCTCTCCCTTACTCTCCCTCCCTCTCTCTCTCTCTCTCTCCCACTCTCTCTGTCTCCCCCTCTCCCTCTCTCCCTCTAACCTCTCTACCCTCTCTGTCTCTGTCTCCTTCTCCTTTATACCCAACTCTTTGCGTTAGCGCTAAAGCTGAATTTGGAGCAGGCAGGTAGAGGGGCAGCCTTGTGGGCGTTCCTGAGCCCTCCGCGTCTGTACAGGAGCTATGCAGGCAGCTTTTCAGGCCATCGTCCATTAATCTAGGTTGAGCTAAATAGCTTGTTTTAAGAGCTAATATGACGGTAGGGGTCAGTGTGCAGTAGGAAAATCAATTTGAAGTGGACCGTGATTACAAAAAGTGAGATTATAGTATTGATTCTTGCCGAGTGAAATTTAAACATTGTTCTCTGTCAGGAG
>NW_019942679.1:264792-276414 GCF_002910315.2 Salvelinus sp. IW2-2015
TCCAGTTCTCCAATTTCAAAGTTGTTGAAAACATCGCATTTCGAGGTGTTTAAGGTTAAGTTTAGGCATTAACTACAAATGGTTAAGTTAGGGATAGGCTTAAAAACGAAAATCTCAAAACAAATTTCTAACGCTGGATTCGAACTTGCAGATGCTTACAGCGTAAACAAATGAAAATGCAGCTACTTTGTTGTTATTCTGGCTCCACTGTTTGAACGTGACTGTAAGTTAGCCGTAGTTGGCTAGCCTGCAAGCAAGGGATAAGAACGTTGCCATCCAGGATAGCAATGGACATTTAGAACGAACAACGCGTCCATATGTTACAGAACAAAAGACTGAATGACTGGGTCGTGTCTCTGGCACCCGACCGATAGAATGAACGACCAGCCCGGCTTCGGTAGCAACTCTAGATGTGTGCCGGGACATATTTTGTGGAAGGATGAAATAGTATGAAATAAATTAATTTAAAAAATATATATATATAAAAATATGTCAATCATTCTTTGAATATGTTGGTAATTCCGTTGTAGTAAAAGTGACAATGCCTCGAAGCCGTTTTTTGGAGAAACATCGATTTCTCTGGCATTATCAGTGAAGTAATCACGTGTAACCTGGCTGATTTCTCCTTGTCATTTTACCTCTTTTCTTCATAGTGTACACACACACACGAGCGCACCCACGCACAGACCACAGTCACACACACGCAGACATAGTACAACGAGAGAGAAAACAGAAACGGGCGAGAGAAACAGAAAGAAAGGAAGATAGTTATTGAGAGGACAGAGAGCAAAGAGAGACATAAAATAAAGAATCAAGATGATTAGAGAGAGAGAGTGATTAGAGAGAGAGAGAGAGAGGAGGGAGAGAGAGAGAGAGAGAGAGAGAGAGGAGAGAGAGAGAGAGAGAGAGAGAGAGAGAGAGAGAGAGAGAGAGAGAGAGAGAGAGAGAGAGAGAGAGAGAGAGAGAGAGAGAGAGAGAGAGAGAGAGAGAGAGAGAGAGAAGGAAAAAGAAGAAAACAGAAGCTTTGCTATAATTTGACATTACAGATATCTCTCTGTCTCTCTCCTTTGAGGCTGTAATTGTGGACTGTGAGCTGAGAGGTACTGCCCTGTTAGCAGAATCCTAATAGGTGCTGTGGAGGGATCATATGTGTTCAATACTCTTTTGTTCTGTTGCATCCTGCCTGTGAGAAAGGTTGAGAGGCCTGCCTGCTGGATATGCACAAAACAATATCAGCAGAAACACTCCACTCTCCACCCCCCCCCCCCCACCACCACTCTGCCCTCGCTGCCAACACACACATGCACACACACACTTTCCTGTGCAACACATCTTCAGAGTACACACACACACACATGCACACATCAGATTTGGGCTACGGAGACACGTTTCCCCTTAATGTCACTGTGTTACTCTTTCAAATGAATATACAGTTTTCAATAAGTGTCCATTTTACATTTATATAACCCTACAGAAGTAGAATCTTAATTTGAGACAGTTTGCTACAGCAGGGAAATAATCCATAATGTGAATTATGATGTGGACTATAATTCATGTTACATTTTTGTAAGGGTTGATACATTTTTCGTCAGAAATTTCTAAGTGTGGGAATTACAAACTTCAGAAGCTTTTTAAGCCTCAAACACACTACACGTTTTACATTTCCTGCATTCGAGTGATAATTATGACCCTGTATGATTTGTGCATTTTTTGGGGAAGTATTTTGCATTATGAAATCCAGCAATAAATTAGGAAAACATTGTATACAAACTGCGATCTGGTTTCACTACCCTAAACGATATAATTCATTACTGCCACTATCCACACTGTATATATCAGCTGATGAATGTGATAGATTAGTTAGTCAGGCTAATTGTACAGTAACACACTCATCAGTCATACACAACACACCGTACATGCATCACTTTTAAAAATGGCCCGCACTGAAGGTGGAACTGGTGGGCCTAAGGGGCGTGGCATCTTGAGTCGTAGGCCAATTAGAATTGTAAATGGTCTTAAGGGAGTGGTTTTCTCCGGGGGTTTGGGCCAATTAGAACAAGAACACCTACACTGTGTGTACAAAACAMTAGGAACACCTTCCTAATATTGAGTTGCACCCCCTTTTGCCCTCAGAACAGTCTCAATTTGTCYGGGCATGGGCTCTACAASGTGTCGAAAGCTTTCCACYGGGATGCTGGCCCATGTTGACTCCAATGCTTCCCYCAGTTGCAGTTCTTGACACACWCAAACCGGTGCACCTGGCACTTACTACCATACCACGTTCAAGGGCTTTGTCTTGCCCATTCACCCTCTGAATGGAAAACATACACAATCCATGTCTCAATTGTCTCATGGCTTAAAAATCCTTCTTTAACCTGTCTCCTTCCCTTCATCTACACTGATTGAAGTGGATTTAACAGGTGACATCAATAAGGGATCATAGCGTTCACCTGGATTCACCCGGTCAGTAAATGTCATGGAAAGAGCAGTGATGTTTTGTGCGTTCAGTGTAAATGTCTGCAGTGATTGGGAAATGCAAGATTTTTAATAACAAAGACATTCTTAAAAAGTGTAAAAAAAAAAATGTGTTCAGTTTGGTACTTGTTTTGTGAATGGTGCTGTGGTGTTGTGTAGTGTAATGTGGATTTCGTTTTTTATCAGAAGGGTGTAAAAACGTGTGGTTTCAAGTGAGAATGTCTCAAAGAGCATCAAAAGTCAAGTTTCTCTTCTGTGTCTCTCTCCATCTCTCCGTCTCTCTCCATATATCTTCTCTCTCCATTTCTCTCTCTATCTCTCTCTGTCTCTCTCTTTACACCTCTCTCTTTATATCTCTCTCTTCTTCGATGTCTCTCTCTCTCTCTCCTGGATCCCTCATCAGATAGCTGTGTCCTCTGTTCTATATTTAGTCCACGGAAAGTCAATCCCAGCAGTGTTTGTGTGTGTGTGTGTATGTATGTGTGTGTGTCTGTTCCGTTTCCGTCTGCCAGACGAGGGCCCCTCGTCTGGCCTGATAAAGACTTTCTGAACAGCCAGGAGGTCTCTGCCACACACGCACACAGCCGCATAGTGGTTGGGGAAATGGACCAGTAAAAAGGAGGTCTGGGGTTCAAACGTTCTTACTGTTCTCCCCTTGAGCTACTCAGGCCTGTGTCAAAGTCCTGCTATATGAAGAGAATACATACAATGATGCTCTCTCCCTCCCCCCTCCCTTTTTCTTCTCTCCTCTTTTCCTTCTCTCTCTCTTTCCCTCTCTCTATCCCTCCCTCCCTCTCTCTCTCTCTCCTTCCCTCTCTCCCTCCCTCGCTCCTTTGCTCTCTCTATTCTTCCAGGTGGTCTCGTCCTGAGCAGGTGAACGGGGTGTTAGAGTTCAACTGTGTACCTGTTGGTAGAAGGGGAGGAGCCAGTGTGTGTTTAGAACAGCTTTCAACTGTTTGAAGACCACACCCTCTGTAACCTGACACCAGGAACCACCTACAGCTTCATTGTTGCTGTGGGAACACGCCATAGAGATAGTTAGAGGACACATCATTGTATCTGTCCCATTATTGAGGCCATCTCTATTTTGAAGTACTACTTCTATGAGTTGGTAAACAAACTGAAAGGTTTCATACTGCCACCTGGTGTGTGTTTTCTGAACAGGTATAAAGCCAAGGTTGGCGATTTACTGCCACCTACAGTTACGGAATGTTTGCTCACGAGTATAATTCATTGGTTGATCCCTCCTGATGACCTGGATGGAATTATGTGATCCTTTCTTAACCCATAGGAAGTACAACTCAGTTCACTACTTAAAAATGGTGAAAGTCCTTATTGGTGCTGCCCATGCTAAAATTGACTTTTAGGCACTAGAGTCCTCTATCTATCTCTATGGTACTCACACACAATCCCCTACGTATTTATTTAGACAGTGAAGCTAAAACTTTTAATTGTCTCCATACTCCAGCATATTGGATTTGAGAGGTTTTATATGAGGTGACAGTACAGAATGTCCCCTTTTATTTGAGCGTATTTTCATACATATCTATTTTACTGTTTAGAAATTAAAACACTTCATGTATCTAGTCCCCCATTTTGAAGGTGTCATAAAGATGTGGACAAATTCACTTATAGTGTATTAAATTTAGTCAAAAGTTAAGTATTTGGTCCCATATTTCTAGCACCCAACGACTACATCAAACTTGTGACTCTACAAACTGGATTCATTTCCAGTTTGTTTTGGTTGTGTTTCGGATTATTTTGTGCCCAATAGAAATGAATGGTCAATATTMTATTGTCATTTTTATTGTAAATAAGAATAGAATGTTTCTGAACACTTCTACATTAATGTGGATGGTACCATTTTAAGGGATAATCATGAATGAATCGTGAATAATGTTGAGTGAGAARGTTACGGAGGCATAAATATCATAGCCCCCCCAAAATGCTAACCTCCCCTGTTATTGGTGATGGTGAGAGGTTATCATATCTCCAGCAAGACAATAACCCCAAGCACACATCAAAATCCATAAAGAAATGGTTAAACATTTTAGAAAAATGACCAAGTGCCATTGTCATCGCAAACTGAGGTATTGAAAGGTATTGACAGGTATTGAAAGGTATTGAAAGGTATTGACAGGTAATGAAAGGTATTGACAGGTATTGAAAGGTATTGACAGGTATTGACAGGTATTGAAAGGTATTGACAGGTATTGACAGATATTGAAAGGTATTAACAGGTATTGAAAGGTATTGACAGGTATTGAAAGGTATTAACAGGTATTGACAGGTATTGACAGGTATTGAAAAGTATTAACAGGTATTGAAAGGTATTGAAAGGTATTGAAAAAAGGAGTACCAATCATTTTGACAACTATCTTTGTCATATTTTTTTTACATCTCTATCTGAGTTATTGTATTCGTATAAAATGATATACTAAAAAAAAATTTTACCATACAATATACTGTAGCTCAGTATTGGTATGTTTTATTTCATTCAGTCTTTTTTTGCTCGTCTTTAGCAAGGGTGCCAATAATTATGGACCTGATCGTATATGTGTGTTTCCCATGTATTTAGACATGTAGGGTGGAGGCTGCCCCCCTAGCGAGGCTCACATAGAACATCCCTGCCCACTCCGTCACCCCCCTCTGCCCCCACGCCCTCAAAATCACCTGGACACCCCCAGGCACACCAAACGGTAAGGGGTTGGGGAGGGGTTATGAGGTCAAAGGGGGGAAGAGGGGGGTCATTTAATTTACTTGACACGGCAGTTGAAACTAGATGGTCCAACGGAGTGTCACATGGGGATGGGGAAAACGGTAAGGCATGAGGAGCTAAACACACCTTGTATTTGTACACACACCTCAAGCTGGAAAATATTTTAATACAGAGAGATGTTTTCTGAAATTGACGGTATCATTTCACATACTAGTCACAGCAATCAAAATACGTTTGGATTGCTATACACGTCACAGCCACATTTAGATCAGTGATTGTAAAAGTATTGTGAGGGATATAGACAGAGAGACAGAGAGACAGAGAGCGTGAGAGATGATAAGCGCTAGCTGCTTCTTTAAGTGGATGGCAAGTGCTCTCTTTTGACTGAAGCTGTGAACTGCAGGCTGGGACCACACTGCCATAAGAGATCCTCACTCACACACACACACACACACACACACACACACACACACACACACACACACACACACACACACACACACACACACACACACACACACACACACACACACACACACACACACAGCAAATTTAAATATAAAGCACTTAAGAGATCCTCACTCACACACACAGCAAATTTAAATATAAAGCACTTAAATATAAAGCACGTACACACACACACATTATTTCCTTCATTACTTTTTTGTTTAGCAGGTGTTAACACTAGTACAAACACTTATACACGTCATTGAGCAGAAGCTCTTACCAAACAATGAATGGTGTACAGAATAAAGCATCACAAGTAAAACTATTCTGAGTTTGATGAGAAATATGGGGGACGTATGACATGTTGGTAAAGGACTGTATAGAAGGAAAGACATCTGTATTGTCAGGGGATGCTATATTATGGTTTGCTATATGCCCTTAGGAGAACATGTGCTAAACATGAGACTCGCTCTTAGCTTGCACTTGTATATTTGAGTATGTCACCATTTTATTGCTCTCAATACTCTTACTTCAATAACCAAAAATGTATTTTAAAAAAATATCAAGTTAGCTTTTGGTGGTGAATATTTTGGTATCAAAAAAGAAGCGMATTTGTTTTAAGGATTTCATTTTTTCTGCTAAAGAAATATCTGCATCCTTTGTCTAAGATCATTCTACATTCTGCGACATTTCCCAGTCTTAAAAAGCCTTCTGAATCTCGTCACCACTTAAATGAAGGAGATAAAATAACACATTGATCTGGAATAAATACTCTCAATGAAGAGACTAAAGAAATCCTGAACACTTCCTCGTTACCATTTCATTTCCTTTAATGCACAATAAAACCTCACTCTTCRGCCAAGTCAATGAAAGCCTGTAGAATGCACAGTATCATGTTCAATGTGTGTGTGTATAATGTGTGTATGATGTGTAAAGTATGTGTGTGTGGGTGGGATGTATGAGATGTGTGTATAATGCATATAGTGTATAATGTAGTGTGTGCGCATTTCACTCCATAAACCCTCCACGCCTATTAGACGTGAAAAATGACAGCATCGCTAATCTGACAGCCATTTATTCGGAGAAAAAAAAACGTCACAATTACCAGATTATCTCGCATTTAAAACGCCATCAAATGGCTTTAATTCTTGTCAAAGGATGCGTCGTATAATTATGTTCGCCCTGGCTGCTCACAATATGGAGTCAGTATGTAGTCTATATGATTTCCTTGGTTTCACACTACTAGAAGTCTGGAGGAGTTTTCCCCCAATTTTCCTGGGGATTTGTTGGCTAATCCCACTGGGGATTAAAGTGTGGGAAACATGGAGACAAGCAGGAGAATAATCCTGTTATGTATTAGGCTTCCTATCAACCTGGGCTTATTACAACACTCTCACAGCCACGGATTCACTGGGGTTGTGTCCCAGATTGCACCCTATTCCCTATTTAGTGCACATCGGGCGCTGGTCAAAAGTAGTGRACTACGTAGGGAACAGGGTGCCGTTCTGGACGCATCCCCCTAGTGTGGAGATGTACTAGCGTCTGGTTTGTGTCTTTATTTCTTTACACAGACGTGAAATGGTTTTCTCTGGGCGGACGCATTATCATTAAAGCAGAATAGGTTCTTACCACAAACATGATCTTTT
Source organism: Salvelinus sp. IW2-2015 (assembly GCF_002910315.2). Classification (NCBI taxonomy): domain Eukaryota; kingdom Metazoa; phylum Chordata; class Actinopteri; order Salmoniformes; family Salmonidae; genus Salvelinus; species Salvelinus sp. IW2-2015. Next base: position 272,080 of record NW_019942679.1, read on the forward strand.
GAGCCCCATATGCATTTTGATGGAGGAAGAAGAGACTTTGGCCCCCATGCTGTTTCATTATGTGCCTGTAATAATGTTTGGATAATTCCTTGTGATTTCATTTACTGACGGTTGTGTGTGTGTGTTTTTTTTTMTGTGTGTGCGTGTGTGTGTGCTTGCGTGCATTTGTGCGATCGTTTGTTTGCCTGCGCATGCACGCTTCAATGTGTGTGTATCAGTGGAGGCTGCTGCGGGGAGGACAGCTCATAATAATGGCTGGTATGGAGTCAGTGTAATGGTATCAGCCACATGGAAACCACGTGTTTGATGTGTGTGATACCATGCCATTTACTCAATTCCAGCCATTATTATGAGCCGTCCTACCCTCAGCTGCATCCACTGACGTGTGTGTGCGCTTGTGTGTGTTCATGCATTTATGCCTGTACATTCTTGAATGTGTGTGTGTACGTGTGTGTTCTTCTCCTGTCCTCTAGGAGTGATCAGCAGCTGTGGTATGTGGATGAATGCTGTGCTGGTCCAGAACTCTAACTCCTTGTGGTACTGTGTTGACAAGCTGTCTCCATGGAATCTATACAGGCCAGCGCTSCACAGGGCTGTGCCCCCCGGACCACTGGTGAGTCACACACACACACAAACACGCGATCATACATGCACAAACAAACTTGGTGTCTATGTGCTGGGCATTTTGTTGCGTACAATATATTTGCATTCTGATAACGCGGCTTACGTGTGTGTGTACAGTCGTAGTCTGCCTGTGTATGTCTGAGTGTGCATGTGTATACTGTACGTGTGTGCGTCAGGCAGGTTGACGTTCATTGGGATGAATCTTGTCCTGGAGGCCAAACTGAGCGATTTCCGCTAGATGGGCCAGRTGCAAAGTCAAAATTGAAACATACAAGACGAACTGGCACAGAGAGACAGGAAACACAGGGATAAATACACTGAGGAAAATAAGCGACACATGGAGGGGGGTGGAGACAATCACAAGGACAGGTGAAACAGATCAGGGCGTGACAAGGTTAGTGTTAAGGTTAAGGTTAGGTTTAAAATCAGACGTTATGACTTTGTGGCTCTGCCAGCTAGTGACCACTCTGCAGAGCTGCCTCCAGAACAAGATTCATGCGTGTGTCCGCTGGCAGAAGGCATTATAAAGGTGATCTATTCTGGGGGTTAAACAAATGGCCGTCGGGTGACAATGGCATTTGGTAGAAATGCCACTCGGGGAGGCAGGGCCTGGGATGTGATGGAATGGGCTCTCCTCCAATATGGCTATGTACAGTATATTCTCATACACAGATCTGCCAATGCAGCATGGGCTYAAGAGGGGAGGACAGGGTGAGGGCAGGGTAGGGGGCGAGAGGGGAAAGGGAGATAGCAGGGGAAAGTAGAGGGGCATGGGAGATATAGGAAGGGATCAGGGGAGACATTTATGTGGTTTCTGATCTGTGAGAAATTGATTTGTGGAAGCTCTTTTCAAGTTKATTTTGATTGACTGATAATTATGATAATTATGATGACAATGTTAATTTGTGTGTATGTGTGAATCAAATCAAAATAAATGTTTATTTGTCACATGTTTTGTAAACAACAGGTGTAGACTAAAGCCAAAATCTGTGAGGTTTGACGCTGGAGACAGGAAGCAGGTACAGGGAAAACATTTAATAAATAACGAAAATGAAACAGGACAGGAACAGCGTCTGGACAGGGGACAAAATAACGACATCAATGCTGACACAGGGAACAAACAGGGAAGAAACAGGGGAGCAGACAGTTATAGACGGGGCAATCAACAAAGGGAAMGAGTCCAGGTGAGTCCAATGATCGCTGCTGCGRGTAATGATGGTGACAGGTGTGCGTAATGAAGGGCAGCCCGGCGCCCTCGAGAGCYGGACAAAATCACACTGCGAGACACCCGTCAACGGTGTGATATTTGCGTGCGAGAGTAGCCAGCATCAATTGACATACACTGCGTAGCGTATGCTAACGTAATTGTCATGAAAATCAATATTAAACAGGTGTATTTGTTCGCTATGAAGCCCCTGGGAGTTATTGTTGTGAGTTCCTTTTGACTCACCATAGATGTCCTATGGGACTGTGTTAAACTGTTGTTGCTTTGTTAGCTCACGAGGATGTTGTAGCTAATAAACCAGAGTTGTTTATAAACTAACAAAGTCTAATTCTTCTATAGTATTCTCTCTTGTCATCGGAGTCCTCGAGTTATCCAGCCGTAGCCTGCCTAGGCTATATTTTTATGATCAAAATCAACACAGGTTGGATGCAATTCTTTTCATATACAGTATGTAGTCTACTCATAAACCTTAGCTTACAGCCCAATACATTTAAACTATATTTAGTCTACTTAGCATAGGGAATATCATAACAATTCCTCTAATTCCTTTTCTACAAACAACCCCTGTAATTTATTTGCTTATTTTAGCAGACTTGCTTTCTAATTTGACACACTATGATGCCATTGACGCTCCTGACCCGTCTGTTTCTCTCTCATTCACTCAAATGCATTCTGTTTCCAGTGTGAGCACACTAGTGACGAGGCAACAGGATAAATAATTAACAGTAGCAGCAGCGTATGTGATGAGTCAAAAGAGTTAGTGCAAAGATTGTCAGTGCAGATAGTTCGGGTAGCTATTTGGTTAACTATTTAGTAGTCTCGTGGCTTGGGGGTGGACGCTGTTCAGGGTCCTGTTCAGGGTCCTTCCCCAAACCATAGCCTTGGTTACGTCCATGAACGTTTGCAAGCCCTGCCACATCCGACAAGCATCAGAGCCGGCAGAGTAGGATTCGTACACAGTCTTGTATTGAAGTTTTGCCGGTTTGATGGGTCGTCGGAGGATGTAACTGGATTTCTTATAAGCGTCCGGATTAGTGTCCCGCTCCTTGAAAGCATTAGCTCTAGCCTTTAGCTCAGTGCGGATGTTGCCTGTAATCCTTTACTTTTGGTTGGGATATGAACGGACGGTCCATGTGGGGACGACGTCATCGATGCAGACTTGTTTACGTGCTGCTGTGCGTTTTGTTGCCAACCTTACTTTGCTACCTGACTACTTTACGGTTTTTACTTTTTAATTACCMTTTATATTTTTAGTTTTTCCCCTTACTCAACTTTTTTTTATTAAACTTTTTCACTCTGGACGTTTTATCTGGACATGGTTCGTCAGGACTTCCAACAGCAGAAGCTAAGTAGTAACATTAGCATGATGCCTTCTAATTGCAGTCGCTGAACTCATAATATACAGGAGAACGATCGCCTTATGGCGAGGATAGCTGTGCTGCAAGCCCAGCTTCAGACGCAATCGTTAGGCAAGGGTAATTTCAGTGTAGGAAAGGATGAAACAGCGTCTGTGCCACCAATAAGTACAGATAGTAAATTTAGTATAAATCCCCTCGCACGGTCCCTGCAGCCGGACAACTTTCTCATGGCTTCTGGAGGGAAATGCTGTAGGAATGCTCAACCGGTGTCGCTCATTCAGCCGACAGAAACTTTCAACTGGTTCTCCCCATTAAGCAGCGAGTCGGAGTCAGAGGCCGAGTCTTCTCTGGTCTCTACTCCTTCCGTTACGGGGTCTGAGAAGCCGAAGGCTCCCACCATTAGCTCTGACAAATTGAAAACCCTAGTCATTGGCGACTCCATTACCCGCAGTATTAGACTTAAAGCGAATCACCCAGCGATCATACACTGTTTACCAGGGGGCAGGGCTACCGACGTTCAGGCTAATCTGAAGATGGTGCTGGCCAAAGCTAAATCTGACGAGTGTAGAGAGTATAGAGATATTGTTATCCACGTCGGCACCAACGATGTTAGGATGAAACAGTCAGAGGTCACCAAGCGCAACATAGCTTCAGCGTGTAAATCAGCTAGAAAGATATGTCGGCATCGAGTAATTGTCTCTGGCCCCCTCCCAGTTAGGAGGAGTGCTGAGCTCTACAGCAGAGTCTCACAACTCAATCGCTGGTTGAAAACTGTTTTCTGCCCCTCCCAAAAGATAGAATTTGTAGATAATTGGTCCTCTTTCTGGGACTCACCCACAAACAGGACCAAGCCTGGCCTGTTGAGGAGTGACGCCTTAGCAATCTCACTAGAGACTTTCTTGGCACCCTTGAAGCCTTCTTCACAACAATTGAACCCGCTGTCCTTTGAAGTTCTTGATGATCCGATAAATGGTGATTTAGGTGCAATCTTACTGGCAGAATATCCTTGCCTGTGAAGCCTTTTTGTGCAAAGTAATGATGACGGCACGTGTTTCCTTGCAGGTAACCAAGGTTGACAGAGGAAGAACAATGGTTCCAAGCACCACCCTCCTTTTGAAGCTTCCAGTC
>NW_019942679.1:276439-285628 GCF_002910315.2 Salvelinus sp. IW2-2015
CATAGAATAAGAACTCCTCCATTGTCCTGCCATTATTATAAGAAGATCGTGATACTTCACATTTCTCAAAACTAGGCTACTTAATGTTAGATCGCCTCACTCTCAAAGGCATTATAGTCAATAAAACGAAGACCTTAAAAATTGGCGCGTGCCATCATAATTTGATGTGAATGGCCTGACTGAAACATGGCATTAAGCCTGAATGAATTTCCGTTGTAAAAGGAGCCCTCACCTCCTGGTTAACTTAGTGACCATTGCATTCCGCAAAGGCGGAGGTTGTTGCTACCATTTACGATAGCAAATTTCAATTTACAAAAAAAATACGACATTTCGTCTTTTGAGCTTCTAGTTCATCTATGCATCCTACCAATCACTTTTTATCAGCTTTTACTTTACAGGCCTTCCTGGGCCATATACGGCGTTCCTCACTGATGTTCTCTGAATTCCTATTCAGGCCTTGTAGTCATAGCAGATAATATTCTAATTTTTGTGAACTGTTAATATTCACATGGAAAAGATCCACAAGACCCACTCCAAAAGCTTTCGGAGCATCACGACTCAGGTGGTTTTTGTCCAACATGTCTCTGACCTACTCACTGCCACAAGTCATTATCTGGACCTAGTTCTGTCTCCAATGGGAATAAATGTTGTGGATCTTTAAGTGTTTTCCTCATAACCACTGGACTATCGACAACCATTTTACTACGTTTGTCAATCGTAACAAATAATCTGCTCAGACCCCAAACCAAGGAGCATCAAAAGTCGTGCTTTAGAATTCTCAGACAACCAAATAATACCTTGAGCCCTTCCAGACTCCTTGCCTACCACAAGGAACGTACAGAGGACAAAAATCAGTTAACCACTCTGAGAACTCAATTTAACCTTGCGCCAAATACCCAGATGCAGTTGCACCCCTAAAAAACTAAAAACATTTGTTCACACTTGCTCCCTGGTATAACAGAAATACCGAGCTCTGAAGCAAGCTTCCAGAAAATTGGACGTGACATCGCGCCACACCAAACTGGAAAGTCTGTCCCAACTAGCTTGGAAAGACAGTACCGTACGTTTATCGAAGTCCATAAGATACACCTATTTTTTCCAACTTATGAGGGAATAATAGAACAAACCAATTATTTTTGGATACTGTCGCAAAGCTTAGACTAAAAAAGTCAGCATTTCCCCAAGATAAGGATGGGCTTTCACTTCAGCGCAGTAATAAATCAGAACTTCTTTGAGCGAAGAAGATTCTATGATCATTAGGGAAAGCAAAATCGGACTCCTCTTTAAACTCTGCGTAAGATTCCTCCCAAAGCCAGTTGTCCGAGTGCTGCACAAACTCAGCCAGGACCTAGGATCAAGTAGACACGTCAAGTGCTTTAGTACTATATCTCTTGACCCACAATATGACAGAAAATCATGGCGGCCTCTAAACTTCAATCTGATACTGGACCCTATTCCAACTAAACTAACTGAAAGAGCTGCTTCTGCTTGGCCTTCATATGTAACAATAATAAACGACACTCATATCCAGCCGGATGTGTACTAAACTCACTAAAAGTGCAGTAATAAGCCTCTCTTGAAAAGATAAAAAACTATCGGCCGTAGTATGAATCTTCATCCTCTCTAAACTTCTTAGAAAAAAAGCTGACTGCCACAACTCACTGCCCTCTGAAGACAAGCAATGTATACGAAATGCTTCAGTCTGGTTTTACCCCATCATAGCACGAGACTGCACTGTGAAGGTGGTAAATTACTTTCAATGGCGTCAGACCGAGCTCTGATCTGTTCCTCGTGTCCTAGACCTTTAGTGTGCTTTTTTATACCATCGAGACCACAATTCTTTGGAGATATTGGAACCCAAATGGTTACACGGACAAGTTCTGGCCTGGTTTAGATTCTTTTCTGTCGGAAAGATTCAATTTGTCTCGTTGAATGGTTTGTCTCTTACCAAGATCCAATTATACATTTCGCTGTCCTCAAGGTTTTTCCGTTTTGGACTCACTATTGTTCTTCACAATATAATATTTAACCTCTTGGGGATTTGCATTCGAAAACATAATGTTAACTTTCACTGCTATGCAGCATGACACACAGCTGTATTATTTCAATGAAACATGGTAACCCCAAAATTTCCCTGGCTAAGAAGCCTGGTGTTCAGACATAAGGAAGTGGCCATGCTCGTGCAGACTTTCTCTACTTTTAAACTCGGACAAAACAGAGATGCTTGTTCAGGTCCCAAGAAACAAAGAGATCTTCTGTTGAAATTCTGCAGATTTAATCTTGATGGTTGTACAGTCATTTCAAATAAAACTTTGAAGGTCCTCGGCGTTACTCTGGACCCTGATCTCTCTTTTTGACGAATCATATCAAGACTGTTCAAGGACAGTTTTTTCCATCTACGTAACATTGCAAAAAATCAGAAACTATCTGTCTAAAAATTGATGCAAGAAATGAATCATGCTTTTTTACTCTAGGTAAGACTACTGCAATGCTCTACTTCCGGCTACCCGGATTTAAAGCACTAAATAAACTTCAGTTAGTGCTAATACCAGCTGCCTTAGTAATCCTGACTATAACCCCCAAAATATATCACTATTTACCCCAGCTAGCCTCCCTACACTGGCTTCCTGTTAAGGCACAGGGCTTATTTCAAGGTTTTACTGCTAACTTACAAAGCATTCATGGGCTTGCTCCTACCTATTTTTCACGATTTGGTCCTGCCGTACATACCTACACGTACCGCTAGGTCACAAGACGGGCAGGCCTCCTAATTGTCCCTTAGGAATTTCTAGCAAACAAGCTGGGAAGCAGGCCTTTCTCCTATAGAAACTCCATTTTTATGAAGGTCTCCTACCCATGTGAGAGATGCAGACTCGTTTCAACCTTATATTGTCTTTACTGAAGATCCATCTCGACGCAGCGTCGATGAAAGACATTTGTATTTATTTCAAACAACCGAAAAACGACGAACACTTGAATAGAAACAAAACAACAAAGCGACGTAGACTGACCTGAACGTAAGAACTTACAATGAAAAACAACGAGAACGCACGAACAGAAAACAGAGCTACACAAAAACCGAACGAACGAACAAACAACGAAACAGTCCCGTGTGGCGTTAACATACACTTGACACAGACACAGTATGACAACCACCCACAAACAAACAAGGTGAACACCACCTACCTTAATATGATTCTCAATCAGAGGAGATGAAAACACCATGCCGTCTAAATTAGAACCATATCAGGTACCATTAAACAACATAGAAAACACACAACATAGAACTAACCACCCCAAACTCACGCCCTGACCGTCAAAACACATACAAAATAACCAGAAACCGGTCAGGAACGTGACATAACCCCCACTGCAAAGGTGCGTTTTACGACCGAACGCACCACCGAAAAAGTCTTGGGAGGGTCTGGGTGTGCGTCTGACCACGGTGGTGGCTCAGGCTCTGGGCGAGGTCCCCACCCACCATAGTCAATCCCAGCTTACGTCTCCCCCTTAGAATGACACCTCATTATTCACCCACCTAATTTGAGGGGCAACACCAAAATAAGAACAGCTCCGGACAAGGTGCTCAGACAGAGAGGTAGCTCAGGACAGAGGATAGCTCAGGATAGAAAGGTAGCTCCAGATAGAGAGGTAGCTCAGGATTAGTAGAGGTAGCTCCGGACTAAGGCAGCTCCGGACAGAGAGACACTCATGTAGGACTGAGAGGCCAGTTCTGGAGGAAGGGGACAGCTCCGGGACGCTCATGTGCTGGCGACGGCTCCGACGCTCATGGCTGGCTGACGACTGGGCCGCGACGGCTCATGCTGGCTGACGGCTCTGGACGCTCATGCTGGCTGACGGCTCTGGGAGCGCTGGGCATGGCTGGCTGACGGCTCTGGACGCTCATGCTGGCTTGCGGCTCTGGACGCTCCATGCTGGACTGACGGCTCTGGAACCGCTCATGGCTAGGCTGACGGCTCTGGACCGTCGGGCTGGGCGTGGAGCGCTCTGGACGCGTCGGCGGGTGGCTGGGGCTGACGGCTCTGGACGCTCATGGCTGGTGACGCTCGTGGACGCGTCCCATGGTGGCTGACGGCTTCTGGACGCCTATGGCTGGGCTGACGGCTGCGTGACGTCGATTGCGTGCGCTGGCGGGCGTCTGGGGGACGCTCATGGCTCCGCCTGGCGGCTCTGGACGCTCATGGCTCACGGCGTTCTGCAGATCCTTGGCTCACTGGCGGCTCTGGCAGATCCTGTCTGTTGGCGGCTCTGGCAGATTCCTGTCTATGGGGGCTCTTGGCAGATCCTGTCTGGTGCGGCTCTGGCAGATCCTGTCTGGTTGGCGGCTCTGGCAGATACCGTCTGGTTGGCGGCTCTGCGCAGATCCTGTCTGCGGGGTTGGCGCTCTGGCAGATCCGTCTGGTTGCGGCTCTGCAGATCCTGTCTGGGTTGCGGCTCTGGCAGAGGCACTGACTAACGAAGGCTGCTAGCGGCTCCTGACTGGACAACGGCTCTACGGCTCGGGACAGCGGGCGGCTCTAATGCTCGCGGAGCAGACGGATGGCTCAGATCGGGCACTGGGCAGACGGTATGGCCTCAGACGCACTGGGCAGACGGGATGGCTAGACGGCGCTGGCAGGACGATGGCTCAGACGGCATGGGAGACGGATGGCTTCAGACGGCGCTGGGAGACGGATGGCTCAGACGGCGCTGGGAGATGGATGGCCAGGATGGCCGTGGGAGAACGGATGGCATCAGATGGGCGCTTGGGGAGACGGAGGCTCAGGCATGGCGCCGGCGGAGGACGGAATGCTCAGATTGGCGCTGGGGAGACGCGATGGGCTCGATGCGCTGGGGAGGACGGATGGCTCAACGGCGTTGGCGGACTACAGACTCTAGCCGACTGGGCGCACTGTAGGCCTGGTGCGTGGGCCGGGACTGGAGCACCGGACTGGAGGACACGCACTCAAGGCAGTGCGGGAGCAGACAGGGCACACTGACCTCGATAAGCGCACTATAGGCCTTTGGTGCGTTGGCGGGTACCGGGGCACTGGTGGCACCGGGCTCGGAGGGCACGCACATCAGGACGAGTACGGGAGAAGGGACAGTGCGTACAGGGCTCTGCATACGCACGAGGGAGGCTTAGTGCGTGGTGCCGGAACTGGAGGCACCGAACTTGAGATACACGCACCGATAGGGACAGAGTGCGTGACGGAGGAAAGGGCTCTGGAACGCACGGAAGCCTGGTCCGTGGTGTAGGCACTGGTGGTACTGGCTGGGCGGTAGGGTGCGCCGGAACTTACCGGACCGTGGCAGCGTACTGGCTCCCTTGAGCATTGAGCCTGCCCAACCTTACCTGTGGAATGCTCCCCGTCGCCCCGACCAGTGCGGGAGGTGGAATTAACCCGCACCGGCTATGTAGGCGAACCGGGGACACCAGCGTAAGCTGGTACCATTAAGCCTCTTCTCCGAAGAGGAGGAGGCAGGCGATTGAACCAAAACGCAGCGTTTCGTGATAAGACATGATATTATTTAAACAAACCGAAAAACACGACGAACACTGAATAGAACAAAAACAACAAACGACGTAGACTGACCTGAAGTAAGAACTATACATGAAACACGAAGACGCACGAACAGAAAAAAACAGATACACAAAACGAACGAACGAACAAACAACCGAAACATTCCCGCTGTGGCGTAACAACACTGACACAGGACACAGGCAGACAACCAACCCACAAACAAACAATGTGACGACCACCTACCTTAATATGATTCTCCAATCAGAGGAGAGGTGAAAGCCACCTGCCATCTACATTCGAGAACCATATCAGTACCATTTAACAACCATTAGAAAAACAAAACTATAGACTACCACCCAAACTTCGACGCTGACCGGCAAACACATACAAAAATAACAGAAAACCGGTCAGGAACGTACATGAACCCCGCCACATCCAAGGATGCGTAACTCCGACGCACCACCAAAACAGTCTAGGGGAGGATCTCTGTGGGCGTCTGAGCCGGGGTGGCTCAAGGCTGGCGAGTCCCCACCCCACCATAGTCAATACCAAGCTTACGTCTCCCCCTATAGAAGGACCCACCCTCATTAGTCCGACCACCTAAATTTGAGGGCAAACACCAAGATAAGGAAACAGCTCCGGGACAAGGTAGCTCAGGACAGAGAGGTAGCTCAGGACAGAGGATAGCTCAGGATAGAGAGGTAGCTCAGGATAGAGAGTAGCTCAGGATAAGGAGGGTAGCTCCGGACAGAGAGACAGCTCTGCGGACTTGAAGGCAGTTCTGGATATACATTGTGAAACGTACGCAACATATTTTCCAGATCTCCGGATATATTCTTGCACTCACCTTTGCTGACCAAAAACTAATCATAAACGTTACTAAAAAATACTTTTGTACAGCAATATAGATACACTAGTTCTTAATAACAATCGCCGTGTTTAGAATTCTAAAAGAAACTTTAGTACGACATGCAGCTTACGTATATAGCGAACAGCACCAAAAAAATCTTCTCTCTTTGTTGTGGTTCCAGTCTGTTATTTAAACTCAATCAGCATGACAGAGTGATATCCAGCCTTGTCCTCGACAACACTCACACCTGTTTTAACGAGAGAATCACTGACATGATGTCAGCTGGTCCTTTTGTGGCAGGGCTGAAATGCAGTGGAAATGTTTTTGGGGGGATTCAGTTCATTTGCATGGCAAAGAGGGACTTTGCAATTAATTGCAATTCATCTGATCACTCTTCATAACATTCCAGCGTCATCCGGGTTTGATTGGGGTAGGCCGTCATTGTAAATAAGAATTTGTTCTTAACTGACTTGCCTAGTTTAATAAAGGAAAAATAAAAAAATACAGTGAAATGTTTACTTACAAGCCCTTAAAAAACTCTTAGGGCTAGGGGGCAGTGTTTGGAAGTTTGGATAAATGACGTGGCCAAAGTAAACTGCCTGTTACTCAGAAGCTAGAATATGCATGTGATTGGTAGCACTGGATAGAAAACACTCAGAAGTTTCTAGAACTGTTAAAATAATGTCTGTGAGTATAACAGAACTGATATTGCAGGCGAAAACCAGAGGAAATCCAGAATTTCTTTTTGAGGTCACTGTCCATTTAAACGCTTGTCTGTGGGATATACAAATAAATAGCTCCCAGATTGCAGTTCCTATGGCTTCCACTAGATGTCAACAGTCTTTAGAGAGGGGTTCAGGCTTCTTTTTTGAAAAATGATTTAGTAGTTGTAGTTTTTCAATGTGTCTCTCATTTTGACTGTAGTGTTGTGGTGCGCGTGGATGAGGGCACGCACCTCGTTATTTTTCTCCGGTATTGAACATACTACATTCCGTTAAATTTTATAGTTTATTTACATATTAGGGTACCTGAGGATTGATTATAAACGTTGTTTGACTTGTTTGGACGAAGTGTATTGGTAACTTTTGGGATTCCTTTGTGTGCATGATGAACTAGTGGAACGGGTGGATTACTGAATCAAACGCGCCAACTGAACTAACTTTTTTGGGATATAAAGGACTTTATCAAACAAAACGACCATTCATTGTGTAGCTGGGACCCTTGGGATTGCAAACAGAGGAAGATCTTCAAAGGTAAGTGATTTATTTTATCGCTATATCTGACTTTTGTGATGCCTCTGCTGGTTTGGAAAATGTTTTCAATGCTTTTGTATGCTGTCRTCAGATAATCGCATGGTATGCTTTCGCCGTAAAGCCTTTTGAAATCTGACAACGCGGTTGGTTTAACAAGAAGTTTGGCTTTTAAATGTTGTAGGACACTTGCATGTTCATGAATGTTTAATAATACAATTTTGTTATTTGAATTTGGCGAGCTCCAGCTTCACCGGATGTTGTCGATTCTAATCCCGTCAACGAGATCCGTGCGCTAAACCAACAATGCAGTTTTAAGAAAATAACTTTAAAAAGNGTTTGAGAATGTCCTTTTCCCTCTCGAATTAGCAAGCAAAACTTGCCAAGTGGCGCGAAGCTGTCCATCGTGAACAAACGCAGAGAACGGAACACGCCAAAACTCCCGAAGAAATTTCAATAATCTGATTAAACTATATTGAAAAAACATACTTTACGATGATATTGTCACATTTATCAAATAAAATCAAAGCCGGAGATATTAGCCGTCTATAACAAAAGCTTTTCAGAAGCCAATGCTGATGTACTTCCTGCGCCTTCCTGAACAAAGGAATTTGGGGTCATGTCATTCCAAGCTCTATCTTTTGACCATAGAAATAGCTATACACTCAATTTCACCTCTCACAGCCTATTGACATCTAGTGGAAGGCGTATGAAGTGCATGTATACTAATAGATTTCAAGCAAATGATTAGGGAGGCCCTGGAACAGAGCCTCGATTTCAGATTTTTCACTTTCTGACAGGAAGTTTGCTGCAAAATGAGTTCTGTTTTACTCACAGATATAATTCAAACGGTTTTAGAAACTTGAGAGTGTTTTCTATCCAATAATAATATGCATATTGTACGAGCAAGAATTYAGTACGAGGCCGTTTGAAATGGGCACCTTTCATCCAAGCTACTCAATACTGCCCCTGCAGCCATAAAAAGTTAAGGTTACATTTGCCAAAGGGAGGGTAAGGAAGTGCATTTCTGTGTGTGAAGTAAAGGTGATCTAGAGTATTGACTCTATTTTCARAGGTGACATGCTGGTAAAAATGAAGTAAAATGGATTTCAGTTTTTCTGCATTAAAATCACCAGCCACGAGAAGTGCCGCCTCTGGATGTGCATTTTCTTGTTTGCTTATGGCCCTATACGGCTCATTGGGTGCGGTCTTAGTGCCAGCATCGGTTTGTGTTAGTAAAAAGACTGCTACGAAAAATATGTCTTAGTAAATAATTTTTGGGGCAGCTTATTATGAGGTATTCTAACTCAAGATGCCCTTAGCAATAGAGATCGCGCACCAGCTCTTGTTAACAAAGGGACACACCTAAATCGTRCCATCCTAAAAGCTTACAGTGTTGACCCTTCTTTTTCAAGACCTCTGCAATCCGCAAAATTGGCAAAATAGGCAAAATTGTGAGTGAGCCCACTCCCTTGGCTGAGAAGCAACCCCATACATGAATGGTCTCAGGATGCTTTACTGTTGGCATGACACAGGACTGATGGTAGCGCTCACCTTGTCTTCT
>NW_019942679.1:291994-301348 GCF_002910315.2 Salvelinus sp. IW2-2015
GCATCCTGTAATCCAAACTATCAARTTGTACATTTGTGACTCACCATCTGGATCCGGTCTTATGTAGCAACATTTGAATTTCTGTTTTTTTACATTGGATAAAAGTAGAGACTCAGAGCTACAAAATGGTATATCATACACTGCATTTGAGGAAACACTGGGGAAGTAATTCTGCTTTGAAAGTTGGTCAACTCACTTTTGAGAAAACCTACTTTCAATGTTTTGGTACTACTAATGCAGAGCCCTTCAATGTGTACACCCATTCAGCATTGTTCAAACCCATCTCTTTAAGGGGTGATCCAACCATTCTGTACTAACTTGCCAGCTACATCCAGACATCTAAGAGAGAGAGAGAACAGCTCACTGAACATTACTCGCCCTATCGCTCTATCTGTGGTTTCGCGTTCAGAGTGCACACGGGACGCTCTAACCAATAAGTAGGGTTGTTCTGAAAGCTCTGACCTCACAACTACAGTCAAGCACCCAAGCTAACTGGCTAACATTGGCTTTCTACTTCCAAACACATAATGAGAGAACACCCCACTCTGACCATTTTACTCACCCCAGCAGAGCTGGTTAGGCTTTTGTCATGTTATCCAGAACGTTGGTGACTAACTGTGCTGCTGGCAACAATTGAATTACGCTTTGTTGCRGACCTTTACTGACACCGGACATATTCAATGGGTGTTGAGCGTTCAAAAATGCATCAGTTATTCTGTGCTCTGGCACACCAAGATTAGAGTCTTTTGTTAAGAAATGTASTTAGATAACTAGCTAGGTAAACAATGAATCCCAACGCATGACGTAACGTTAGCTAGCTAACAGTACACTTTAACTTGACATTTGGTTTATGCAGTTTAACTAAGCGATAKAWRWTTTTTAAAGCCTCGTTCGACACGATTACCTWAACATACTGACCAGCTCCAATAGACAGATSCARGCTATATGGTAGARCAATCCAAACTCATCTCTCGGCATGTCCAGCCCACTSATTATCTCAGCCAATCATGGCTAGCGAGAAGGTTTCTTYTTTTTTTCTGTGGCTAAACCAACTAGGCTCGTAGTTTAACAATTGTATTCGTATTTACAGATGGAATACAAGTTTYTTATTAAGGCACATGAAAGTTTACATGTTCAAGAAGGRATTTCTGACAATAAACGCATTTTGATCAACATTTTTTTCCCTCCTCATTCTAACAGCTGACACCTGGATTGTGAAACATTTGCCAATTATTATTTTCAAAATTCTTCAAGCTCCATCAGATTGTTTCTGGGCAACCATTTGAMGTRTTGACATAGATTTTCATGTAGATTTAAGTCAAAACTGTAACTCGGCCACTCAGGAACATTCACTGTCTTCTTAGTAAGCAACTCCAATGTAGATTTCGTCTTGTGTTTTAGGTTATTTTCCTGCTGAAAGGTGAATTAATCTCCCAATGTCTGGTGGAAAGCAGACTGAACCAGGTTTTTCCTGTGCTTAGCTCCATTTAGTTTATTTTTCATCTCTGAAAACTCCCCAGTCCTTAACAATTACAAGCATACCGATAACATGATGCAGCCAGCACTATGCTTGAAATATTGGAGAGTGTGCTGGAATTCTTTCCGGCAACTAAGTTAGGAAGGATAATATATACTTATGTATATTTGTATTGACTGGGTGTATTTACAGTAGAGACCACATCCAAAGTTATGAATAGCTTCACCATGCTCAAAAGGATATTCATTTCTATTTTTTTTTTTTTTTTTACCTGTCTATCAATAGGTGTCATACTTTGCGAGGCATTGGAAAACCTCCCTGGTCTTTGTGGTTGAATCTGTGTTTGAAATGTACTGCTCGACTGAGGGACCTTACAGATCATTGTGTGTGGGGGGTACAGAGATGAGGTAGTCATTCAAAAATCATGTTAAACACTATTATTGCACACAGAGTGAGTCCATGCTACTTATTATGTGACATATTTTAACTCCTGAACAAATTTAGGCCTGCCACAACAAAGGGGTTAAATACTTSACTGAATACATTTCAGCTTTTCATTTGTAATGTAATTTCTCTAAAAACATAATTCCACTTTGACATTATGGGGTATTATGTGAAGGCCAGTGACAAACAAAATATATAAACTGAATCCATTTTAAATTCAGGCTGTAACACAACAAAATGTGGAAAAACTCAAGGGGTGTGAATACTTTCTGAAGGCACTGTGTGAAGCCCAGCACATACATACAGACAGGGGGGACGGGAGGGTGGATCTGTATGTACTTTTWAAATATTATTGTCTGTCTGGGATTTGAACCCTAAATACTAACAAATATAAAACAAAGTGACCACTCTCCTTCTCRTCTTACTCAAGACTTCCATCCGATCTTGACAATGCATTGAAAAGCCAGCGAGGTGAATATTATCCATGTCCTTGTCACGCCTCTGAGAAACAAATATTACAGTTCTTCATGTCTCGTTGATAGGATCATCTCGAACGGAGCCAATTTGTACGTTCGCCAACAGAACAGAGCGCAGTGGCGATCTAGATGCTCGCCGACGTAGTCTAATCATGACGCCGCCTCGCATGCAGTTCTTCCACTTCGTCTTCTGAGTCCCTGGGATCAGGGCCTGGTCCCTGGTAAGCATAACTTCCTGAGCTACCGCCTCGTTAAAGTAGAAAACTTCTACTTCGCTGTTCCGATGTCCAGAAGCTGTTTTCGGTCATAGGAGATGGCGGAAACATTATGTACAAAAAATGTACGGTCAGTATAAAATAACAGCATTTATCAGGAGTAAGACGGCAGCTATCCACTGCAGCACCATTTTGTGTATTTGTGTGTGTGTTCATGAATGTGTGTGTATGTACAGTGTATTCCTTTGACTTTTTCCACATTTTGTTACATTACAGCCTTATCATACATTTTCTTCATCAATCTTCACACAACACCCCATAAGGACAAATCAAAAACAGGTTTTTAGAAATGTTCGTAGATTTAGTTTAAATTTAAAAAATCATCTTATTTACGTAAGTATTCAGACCATTTGCTATAAGACTCAAAGTTGAGCTTAGGTGAATCCTGTTTCCATTGATCTTCCTTGAGATGTTTCTACAACTCGATTGGAGTCCACCTCTGGTAAATTCAATTGATTGGACATGATTTGGAAAGGCACACACCTGTCTTTTTAAGGTCCCACAGTTGAGAGTGCATGTCAGAGCAAAAACCAAGCCATGAGGTCAAAGGAATTGTCCATAGAGGACAGAGACAGGATTATGTCAAGGCACAGATCTGGGGAAAAGTGCCAAAAATGTCTGCAGCATTGAAGGTCCCCAAGAACACAGTGGCCTCCATCATTCTTAAATGGAATGAGTTTGGAACCACCAAGGCTCTTCCTAGAGCTGGCTGCCCGGCCAAACTGAAAAATCAGGGGAGAAGGGCCTTGGTAAGGGTGGTGACCAAGAACCAGATGGTCACTGTGACAGAGCTCCAGAGTTCCTCTGTGGAGATGAGAGAACCTTCTAGAAGGACAACCATCTCTGCAGCACTCCACCAATCAGGCCTTTATGGTAGAGTGGCCAGACGGAAGCCACTCCTCAGTAAAAGACACATGACAGCCCGCTTGGAGTTTGCCAAAAGGCACCTAAATTCTCTGGTCTGATGAAACCAAGATTGAACTATTTGGCCTGAATGCAAAGCGTCACGTCCGGAGGAAACCTGGCACAATCCCTACAGTGAAGCATGATGTTGGCAGTATCATGCTGTGGGGATGTTATTTAGCTGCAGGGACTGGGAGACTAGTCAGGATTGAGGGAAAGATGAACGGAGCAAAGTACAGAGAGATCCTTGATCAAAACCTGCTCCAGAGCGCTCAGGACCTCAGACTGGGGCGAAGGTGCACCTTCCAACAGAACAACAACCCTAAGAACACAGCCAAGACAACACAGAATTGGCTTCAAGACAAGTCTCTAAATGTCCTTGAGTGGCCCAGCCAGAGCCCGGACTTGAACCCGATCAAACATCTCTGGAGAGACCTGAAAATAGCTGTGCAGCGACGCTCCTCATCCAAACTGACAGAGCTTGAGAGGATCTGCAGAGAAGAATGGGAGAAACTCCACAAATACAAGTGTGTCAAGCTTGTAGCGTCATACCCAAGAAGACTCAAGGCTGTAATCGCTGCCAAAGGTACTTCAACAAAGTACTGAGTAAAGGGTCTGAATACTTATGTAAATTAGATATTTCAGTAGTTTTTTATACATTTGCAAACATTTCTAGAAACCTGTTTTTGCTTTGTCATTATGGGGTATTGTGTGTAGATTGATGAGGGGGGAAAAAACTTCATTCAGTGTGGAATAAGGTTGTAACGTAACATATTATTTGTACCTATTATTTGTTATTTGCAAACTTTGACATGAAATGAGCAGCAGCAGCACAGAACGATCACTAGACCGGCGGATTAGATGCTATACTAGATGCAAAATTAAAGGGGAAATGCACTCAAAAATCAATATACTCAGAACATCCAATTTCGTTGTTTCTCTATGAACAATTGTAATTTTTAGAGTTAAAACCCCCAAAAATCGAAAACCAGGAAAATGTTAATGTGTAAGAGTTTCAGGGGAGAGGAGATGAATGTGGCTATTTGAAAGCTAGAAAAAAATGAATGGCATGTGAAATCTTTTAAAAGAAGCTCTCATGCTAGAAAAGGTTGGAGACCCCTGACCTATGCACTACACACACATACTGTCACACCCTGACTTTAGTTATATTTTTACTTTATTTTTTGGTTAGGTCAGGGTGTGACAAGGGTGGTTTGTTTAGTTTTTGTATTTGTCTAGGGTTATCACTTGTCTAGGGGTTTTGTCTATCTATGGGGATTTGGTATGGTCTAGGGCAGGGGTGTCAAACTCATTCCACGGAGGGCCTAGTGTCTGCAGGTTTTTGGTTTTTCCTTTCAATAAAGCCCTAGACAACCAGGMTTGGGGAGTTCCTAACTAATTAGTGATGTTAATTCATCAATTACAAGTACAAGGGAGGAGCGAAAACCCGCAGACACTCGGCCCCCCGTGAAATGAGTTTGACACCTGTGGTCTAGGGGATTGTAGGTTTATGGTGGCCTGGATTGGTTCCCAATCAGAGACAGCTGTTTCTCGTTGTCTCTGATTGGGGAGCCTATTTAGGTTGCCATTTTCCATGTTGGTTTTGTGGGTAGTTGTTTTCTGTTTTGTGTTGTTGCACCTTACTGGACTGTTTCGGTTTTGTTTATTCACTTTGTTATTTTGTATTTAGTGTTCAGTTTTCAATAGAGCATGAACACTTACCATGCTGCGTTTTGTTCCGATCCTTCCTGTTCATCAGATGAAGAAGATCGTTACACATACGAACACGCATGTACAAACACACACACACACACACAGATTACATGCACCCACACTCACAGGCACACACACAGACACACACGCACACAACTCAAATGTTCTGTACACAGATACAGGTTACTCACACACAGATCTAGGAAACACACACTTCATAAAGATTTGATTTAAAGTGATTTCTATAATGAATTGGTATAATGATATAAGAACAGCTGCCTACTAAGCATGACAGGAAAAAAATTGCTTTTCATAAAGRGACTTAATAACGACAGTGAAATTAAGACAGAATGGGATATTTTGACTGTTTGTAATTTGAATGGTGTGTATTGTCAGCAGTATTCAGGATGTAAAAAGTGCTTATTTTATTAAAGTTCTAGACTGAGGTTAAGTGCCACTTCACTTGGTCAGCTTCTGGCCTGGAATCATAGAGTAATCGCCATACGCACAAARACACACGCTCAATAAACCATATACTGTACCAGTCAAAAGTTTGGACACATCTACTCATTCCAGGGATTGTCTTTATTTTTACTATTTTCTACATTGTAGAATAATAGTGAAGACATCAAAATGAAAATGAAATAACACATATGGAATCATGTAGTAACCAAAAAAGTGTTAAACAAATCAAAATATATTTTATATTTGAGATTCTTCAATGTAGCCACCCTTTGCTTTGATGACACCTTTGCACACTCTTGGCATTCTCTAAACSAGCTTCACCTGGAATGCTTTTCCAACAGTCTTGAAGGAGTTCCCACATATGCTGAGCACTTGTTGGCTGTTTTTTCTTCACTCTGCGGTCCAAATCATCCCAAATCATCTCAATTGGGTTATGGTCGGTTATTGTGGAGGCAAGGTCATCTGATGCAGTACTCCATCACTCTCCTTTCTGGAGGTGTTTTGGGTCATTGTCCTGTTGAAAAACAAATGATAGTCCCACTAAGCCCAAACCAGATGGGAAGGTGTATTGTTGCAGAATGCTATGGTAGCCATGCTGGTTAAGTGTGCCTTGAATTCTAAATAAATCACAGACAGTGTCAGCAGCAAAGCACCCCTACACCATCACACCTCCTCCTCCATGCTTCACGGTTGGAACCACACATGCGGAGATCATCTGTTCACCTACTCTGCATCTCACAAAGACACGATGGTTGGAATCAAAAATGTCCATTGCTTGTGTTTCTCTCTTCTTKTTATTGGTGTCTGTTAGTAGTGGTTTCTTTGCAGCAATTCAACCATGAAGGCCTGATTCACGCAGTCTCCTCTGAACAGTTGATGTTAAGATGTGTCTCTTACTTGAACTCTGTGAAGCATTTATTTGGGCTGCAATTTCTGCGGCTGGTAACTCTAATGAACTCCTCTGCAGCAGAGGTAACTTCGTCTTCCTCTCCTGTGGCGGTCCTCATGAGAGCCAGTTTCATTATAGCGCTTGATGGTTTTTGCAACTGCACTTCAAAGTTCTTGAAATTTTCCAGGTTGACTGACCTTCATGTCTTAAAGTAATGATGGACTGCCCTTTTTCTTTCTTATTTGATCTGTTCTTGACATAAATGGACTTGATCTTTTACCAAATAGGGCTGTATCCCCACAAATGAACTTTTAATAAGTACACCTGTTACCGTTTTTACAATCACTTTAGCACTAATTTCGGGACCTTGATGTCATTTTTCAAAACTTTAGACACAAAACTCACAACCAATGAGCTAAATGCACATTTTTCAAAACTCTTTTTCCAATTGCTTGGATACAATACACATAAATCTAAGATAATTTGTTAATTGATCTAAAACACCTGTTCAAAGACACAACTTAACATCAAGTACCATTTCAAAATGCAATTCACACATTACATCTGAGATGACTGTCTATTAATTTCATTACAATGATCTAACTATCAATGAACAACTGCTCAAAATGATAAGTAACTTTGCATTACTCTTAATGCATAGTTTTATGGAAACTGACAAACAATATTCCATGTTTAGATCACAAAAGTTTCAGGATAACGAGATCCATTGACACCAATTACCGTGGAACATGAACCAATTGGACTACATTATCTATGGATGTAATATTTCATCATCATTCTTTATCAGACACTGTTTCTATGGGTCATGTACCACCTTTCCAGACCATGTTTTCAGATTGACATTACTGTACTCTCACCGGCCACTTTATTAGGTACACCTATCTAGTACTGGGTAGGACCCCCTTTTGCCTCCACAACAGCCTGAATTATTCACGGTGTTGTACGTTAAGAGATGCCCTCTGCACACCACTGTTTTAAACAGCTGTTTTTGAGTATTTGTGGCCTTTCTGTTTGCTTGAATGAGTCTGGACATTCTCCTCTGACCTCTCTCATTAACAAGGTGTTTTTGCCCACAGAACTGTCACTCACTGAATGTGTTTTGTTTATCGCACCATTCTCTGTAAACTCTAGAGAATGTAGTGCATAAAAATCCCAGGAGGGCAGCTGTTTCTGAGAAGCTGGAATCACCATGTGTGGCATCAACAATCATACCACGGTCAAAGTTGCTTAGATTACGCATCTTGCCCGTTCTGATGTTAGGTCGAACAACAACTAAAGCTCTCTACTCTATATATTGATTTGCAGGCACCACATGATTCGCTGTTCGAATGTAACCTTCCTTGATGGGCTAAATCAGGTTTATAGAGCTGATTGCATGACCTATGTCATTGTGTGGGATAATGTCAGGTTCCACCATGCTCAGAATGGTGCAAGCATGGTTTCAGGCCCAACCACATTTTACCACCCTGTACTTACCCCCATACTCTCCTTTCCTAAAACCCGACTGAGGGTTTTTTCTCCACATGGAGGTGGAAGGTATATGATAGGCGCCCTCACGAACAAGCCACCCTTCTCCAGGCCATGGATGACACATGCAATGACATCACGGCAGACCAGTGTCAGGCCTGGATTCGCCATGCCCGAAGATTCTTCCCAAGATGTTTGGCTAATGAAAAAATACATTGTAATGTGGATGAGAACCTGTGGCCAAAGCCACAAGACAGGGTTGATGGAAATATAAAGTATAGAAATCAATCTTTTGTTTTGCTTTTTACAGTAAGCCAGGTGAGGAACACTGCAGGTGATGTTTTACTGTAGTTTTTTTCTTTTTTTGTACCTAATTATTTTTGCCTTGATTCAAGATCTATGAGTGATTTTATTGTATTTCATCAATAAATGTCATATTTTGTTCAATGATTCCACTGTGTCTGTAGTATTCTCTCTACTAGTCCTTTTACAGTGATGTATTTACGTGTAGTAGCATAATGAAACATGTATCACATATTTTGTACTACAATATTTAATGATTGAACYAACAACTACACAGTGAAACTATCGGTATRTTGTGTGTGGGTGATCTAAATGATTGTGCCTATGGTATTTCATAATAAATGAGTTATTTACACCAATGATTCTGCAAGTGCAAGGTTTCTTTAAAGATATGAATGCCCAATGCAATGTTTTGAACATTGGACAGCCTGTGTTACAAGTGATGACCGTTTTGAGTTTTGTGTCTAGAGTATTGAAAAATGATCGCAAGGTTCTGAAATTAGTGCCAAAGGGATTGTAAAAAACTGTAATTGAAATGCATTCCAGGTGACTACCTCATGAATGAGTAGGTGTGTCCAAACCTTGAAAACAGAAGATGGAGATAGAGAGGGGAGTGGAGAGCGAAAGGAAGCACACGAGGAAGAGAGCAGGAGAAAGTCAGTGGTAGTAATCAGTGCGTGTTGAGATGTTAGCGACCTCTCTCAGTGAGCAGGGAGACCTGTGAGTTACAGCAGGGCTCTGATGTCTCCTTCACACAGGAACACACAGATTAGCAGGAGCGGAGAGAGGGATGAGAGCCAGGGAAGAAGAGAGAGATGGAATGTTACTCTGGCTACCCACGCCCTCTTTGACACACACTGCCTATATCTGTTCAAAGGGATGTGTGTGTGTGTGTGTGTGTGTGTGTGTGTGTGTGTGTGT
>NW_019942679.1:302802-304222 GCF_002910315.2 Salvelinus sp. IW2-2015
TGGATTGCATTACTGTAAGTGGTGGTGGTGGTGGCTAGGGACCATGATGGTCAACCCCTGACCTGCATGACTGTCAGAAAGTGTGTGTGTGTAAGACTGTGTGCGTGTTTCTGTGCGTGTGTGTATGCACACGCTTGTGTGTAAAGTATGTGTGTATGTGTGTGTGTGTGTGCTAACGTGTACATGGTGGGGGCAAAGTGTGGTGGATTATCGATTGATCTGTAACATTTTCATTAGCAGGTGTCTAATGGGGGATCATATGTAAATCATATGTATCTGATATACAGAATATCTCTCTGTGTGTGGTTGAATTCATCTATCAAACCGCAGGTATCTTTTACAGAGATCAGAGACCAAAGGTTAAAAAAGCTCACAGCATGTTGATGGTAATGCTCTGTACTTATTTCCCATTTAAAATGTGCTGCTTCTTTCTCGCTCTCCTTTTCATGTGAGGTCTACCTCAAACAARAGTACTAAGATACTGACGATTCAGGTTCTCTCTCTCCAGGTGATGCTGATGATGGTGATGAAGATGAAGGTGGTGTGTATAGTGATGCAGGGAGCCTGATGTTTCTGGGCCTGCAACACCTTGGGTTGTGTCTCCATGTTAACCTGCTGGTAAGATACCAGACACACATTCAGACATTCTCTCTCAGACACGCATGCACACATATTCTGAACAAAAATATGAACGCAACATGTAAAGTGTTGGTCCCATGTTACATGAGCAGAAATGTTCCATATTCACAATAAAGTATTTCTCTCAAATTTGGTGCGCACATTTTTTTATATCCCTGTTAGTAAGCATTTCCCCTTTGCCAAGATAATCCATCCACGCGACAGGTGTGGCATATCAAGAAGCTGATTAAACAGCATGATCATTACACAGGTGCACCTTGTGCTGGGGACGGCAGCGGGAGCACCCTCCTATCCACATCGAAGGGACCGCAGTGGAGAAGGTGGAAAGTTTTAAGTTCCTCGGCGTACACATCACAGACAAACTGAAATGGTCCACCCAAACAGACAGTGTGTAACGATGTGCTTTGAGAGTCAGGAAGCAATGTGTTTTAATAAATAAACGTGACATAATCCAAAACAATAAAACACGAACAACGCACAGACAAGACAGAGGAACAGAAACAATGACTCCTGGGGAAGAAACCATAGGGAGTGACATACAGTGGGGAGAACAAGTATTTGATACACTGCTGATTTTGCAGATTTTCCTACTTACAAAGCATGTAGAGGTCTGTKATTTTTATCATAGGTACACTTCAACTGTGAGAGACGGAATCTAAAACAAAAATCCAGGAAATCACATTGTATGATTTTTAAGTAATTCATTTGCATTTTATTGCATGACATAAGTATTTGATACATCAGAAAAGCAGAACTTAATATTTGGTACAGAAACCTTTGT
>NW_019942679.1:304551-310465 GCF_002910315.2 Salvelinus sp. IW2-2015
GTTCTTGGGGTTGTATCATCCTTCTTCTCTCAACGGCGAGTGGAGTTTAGACAAACAGCATATTTCTTGTCTCATCAGATCACATGACCTTCCTCCATTCCTCCTCTGGATCTCCAGATGGTCATTGGCAAGCTTCAGACAAGCTGGACATGCGCTGGCTTGAGCAGGGACTGCGTGCGCTGCGGATTTTAATCCTGACGGCGTAGTGTGTTACTAATGGTTTTTCTTTGCGACTATTGCCAGCTCCTTCAGGTCATTGACCAGGTCCTGCTGTGTAGTTCCTGGGCTAATCCCTCACTCCATATGAATCTTGATGCCCCTAGAGGTGAGATCTTGCCATGACCCAGACCGTGATTGATCGTCATCTTCAACTTTCATTTTCTATAATTGCGCAACAGCTGTTGCTTCTCACAAGCTGCTTTGCTATTGTCCTGATAGACCCATCCAGCTTGTGCAGGTCTACAATTTTTACATGATGTCCTTACACAGTCTCTGGTCTGGCCATTGTGGAGAGGTTGGGTCTGTTTGATTGAGTGGGGACAGTGTCTTTTATACAGGTTAAACGAGTTCAAGTTCAAACAGGTGCAGTTAATACAGGTAATGAGTGGAGAACAAGAGAGCTTCTTAAAGAAAACAGGTCTGTGAGAGCCGGAATTCTTACTGGTTGGTAGGTGATCAAATACTTATGTCATGCAATAAAATACAAATTAATTACTTGAAAATCATACAATGTGATTTTCTGGATTTTTGTTTTAGATTCCGTCTCTCGCAGTTGAAGTGTACCTATGATAAAAATTACAGACCTCTACATGCTTTGTTAGTAGGAAAACCTGCAAAATCGGCAGTGTATCAAATACTTGTTCTCCCCACTGTATATAGGGCAGGTAATCAAGGAGGTGATGGAGTCCAGGTGAGTGTCATAATGTGCTGATGCGCGTAACAATGGTGACAGGTGTGCGCCATAACGAGTAGCCTGGCGACCTAGAGGCCGTAGAGGACACAGTGAGGTGAAAGCAACGGCGCCTCTTCAACTTCAGCAGGCTGAAGAAATTTGGCTTGCCACCCAAAACCCTGACAAACCTTTACAGATGCACAATCGAGAGCATCCTGTCGGGCTGTATCACAGCCTGGTACGGCAACTGCACCYCCCWCAACRGCAAGGCTCTCCAGAGGGTGATGCGGTCTGCAAACTACCTGCCCTCCAGGACACCTACAGCACCCGATGACACAGGAAGGCCAAAAAGATCATCACCACCCGAGCCACTGCCTATTCACACCACTACCATCCAGAAGGCGAGGTTAGTACAGGTGCATCAAAGCTGGGACCGAGAGACTGAAAAACAGCTTCTATCTCAAGGCCATCAGACTGCTAAACAGCAATCACTAACTCAGAGGCTGCTGCCTACATTGAGACCCAATCACTGGCCACTTTAATAAATAGATCACTAGTCACTCTAGTCACAACTAGACAATGCAACTATAAATAATGGCACTTTAATAATGTTTACATATCTTACATTACTCATGTCATACGTTTATACTGTATTTCATACCATCTATTGCACCTTGCCTATGCCGCTCGGCCATCGCTCATCCATATACACTGCTCAAAAAAATAAAGGGAACACTTGTGCACATTTGTGGCCTGCTGGAGGTCATTTTGCAGGGCTCTGGCAGTGCTCCTCCTGCTCAAAGGCGGAGGTAGCGGTCCTGCTACTGGGTTGTTGCCCTCCTACGGCCTCCTCCACATCTCCTGATGTACTGGCCTGTCTCCTGGTAGCGCCTCCATGCTCTGGATACTACGCTGACAGACACAGCAAACCTTCTTGCCACAGCTCGCATTGATGTGCCATCCTGGATGAGCTGCACTACCTGAGCCAGAGAGAGATTTTTAAAGTTTCCTCGGCGTACACATCACAGACGACTGAACATGGTCCACCCAACACAGACAGTGTGTAACGATGTGCTTTGAGAGTCAGGAAGCAATGTGTTTTAATAAATAAACGGACTATAATCCAAAACAATGAAAACACGAACAACGCCAGACCAGACAAGAGGAACAAGAAACCAATGACTCCTGGGGAAGAAACCATAGGAGTGACATACAGTGGGGAGACCAGTAGTTTGATACACTGCTGATTTTGCAGATTTTCGTACTTACAAGCATGTTAGAGGTCTGTCATTTTTATCGGTATAGGTACACTATCAACTGTGAGAGACGGAATCTAAAACAAAAATCCAGGAAATCACATTGTATGATTTTTAAGTAATTCATTTGCATTTAAATTGCATGACATAAGTATTTGAATACATCAGAAAAGCAGACTAATATTTGGTACAGAAACCTTTGTTTGCAATTACAGAGATCTACGTTTCCTGTAGTTCTTGAACGGCAGGTTTGCACAGCCTGCAGCAGGGATTTTGGCCCACTCCTCCAATACAGACCTTCTCCAGGATCCTTCGGTTTCGGGGCCTGTCGCTGGGCAATACGGACTTGTTCAGCTCCCTCCAAGATTTTCTATAGGGTTCAGGTCTGGAGACTGGCTCGGCCACCTCCAGACACGTTGAGAATGCTTCTTTACGGAGCCTCTCCTTAGTTGCCCTGGCTGTGTGTTTCGGTCGTTGATCCATGCTGGAAGACGCCAGCCACGACCCACTTCATGCACCTCTTACAGAGGGAAGGAGGTTGTTGGCCAGATCTCAGCGGATACATGGCCCCATCCTCCCTCCCCTCAATACGGTGCAGTCATCCTGTCCCCTTTGCAGAAAAGGTCAATCCCCAAAGAATTATGTTTCCACTTCCATGCTTCACGGTTGGGATGGTGTTTCTTGGGGTTGTACTCAATCTCTTCTTGCCCTCCAAACACGGTGAGTGGGAGTTTAGACACAAAAGCTATATTTTTGTCTCATCAGATCACATGTACCTTCTCACATTCCATCCTCTGGATCATCCCCAGATGGTGCATTGGCAAACTTCAGACATAGCCTGGACATGGCGCTGGCTTGAGCAAAGGGGGACCCTGGGCGTGCGCTGCAGGATTTACTCCATGACGGCGTAGTGTGTTTACTAATGGTTTTTCTTTGCGACTATTGTCACCAGCATCATCTTCAGGTCATTGACCAGGTCCTGCTGTGTAGTTTCTGGGGCTGTATCCCTCGCTTCCTCAATGATGCAATGATGCCCACGAGGTGAGTCTTGCATGGACGCCCAGACCCAGGGTGATTGATCGTCATCTTTCACTTCTTCCATTTTTCTAATAATTGCGCCAACAGCTGTTGCCTTCTCGACCAAGCTGGCTTGCTATGTCGCTGTAGCCCATCCCAGCCTTGTGCAGGTTCTTACAATTTTATCCCTGATGTCCCTTAACACAGCTTCTCTGGTTTGGCCATCTGTGGACGAAGGTTGGAGTCTGTTTTGATTGAGTGTGTGTGGGACAGGTGTCTTTTTATACAGGTAACGAGTTCAAACAGGTTGCAGTTTAATACAGGTATGAGTGGAGAACAAGGAGAGCTTCTTAAAGAAAACAGGTCTGTGAGAGCCGGAATTCTTACATGGTTGGTAGGTGATCAAATACTTATGTCATGCAATCAAAATTACAAATTAATACTTGAAAATAATACAATGTGATTTTGCTGGATTTTTGTTTTAGATTCCCGTCTCTCGCAGTTTGAAGTGTACCTATGATAAAAATTACAGAACCTCTAACCATGCTTTGTTAGTAGAAAACCGTGCCAAATCGGCAGTGTATCAAATACTTGTTCTCCCCACTGTAATATAGGGCCAGGTAATCAAGGGAGGTGATGGAGTCCCAGGTGAGTTGTCATAATGTGCTGATTGCTGCGTAACATGGGTGACAGGTGTGTGCGCCGCCCATACACGAGTAGCCTTGGCGACCTAGAGGCCGGTAGAGGACACAAGTGAGGTGAAAGCAACGGCGCCTCTTCAAACTTCTAGCAGGCTGAAGAAATTTGGCTTGCCACCTCAAAACCCTGACAAACCCTTTACAGATGCACAATCGAGAGCATCCTGTCGGGCTGTATCACAGCCTGGTACGGCAACTGCAACGCCCTCAAAACGCAAGGCTCTCCAGAGGGTGATGCGGTCTGCAACTACCTGCCCTCCAGGACACCTACAAGCGCCCGATGACACAGGAAGGCCAAAAAGATCATCACACCCGAGCCACTGCCTATTCCGCACCACTACATCCAGAAGGCGAGGTTAGTAACAGGTGGCAATCAAAGCTGGGAACCGAGAGACTGAAAAACAGCTTCTATCTCAAGGCCATCAGATGCTAAAACAGCAATCATAAATCAGAGGCTGCTGCCTACATTGGACCCAATCACTGGCCACTTTAATAAAATAGATCACTCAGTCTACTCTAGTCACAACTAGACAATGCAAAACTATAAATAAATGGCAACTTTAATAATGTTTACATATACCTTACATTACTCACTGTCATAGCGTTTATACTGTATTTCAATACCATCGTATTTGCACCTTGCCTATGGCCGCGGCCATCGCTCATCCAGTATACACTGCTCAAAAAAATAAAGGAACACTTGTGCACATTTGTGGCCTGCTGGAGGTCATTTTGGCAGGGCTCTGGCAGTGCTCCTCCTGCTCAGAGGCGGAGGTAGCGGTCCTGCTACTGGGTTGTTGCCCTCCTACGGCCTCCTCCCACATCTCCTGATGTACTGGCCTGTCTCTGGTAGCGCCTCCATGCTCTGGATACTACGCTGACAGACACAGAAACCTTCTTTGCCACAGCTTGCATTGAATGGTGCCATCCTGGATGAGCTGCACTACTGAGCCACTTGTGTGGGTTGTAGACTCCGTCTCGTGCTACCACTAGAGTGAGAGCACCGCAGCATTCAAAAGTGACCAAAACATCAGCCAGGAAGCATAGGAACTGAGAAGTGGTCTGTTGGTCACCACCTGCAGAATCACTCCATTTATTGGGGGTGTCTGGCTAATTGCCTATAATTTCCACCTTTTTGTCTATTCCATTTGCACAACAGCATGTGAAATTTATTGTCAATCAGTGTTGCTTCCTAAGTGGACAGTTTGATTTCACAGAAGTTGGATTGACTTTGGAGTTACATTGTGTTGTCTAAGTGTTCCCTTTATTTTTTTGAGCACTGTATTTATATGTACATATTCTCATTCACCCTTTAGATTTGTGTGTATTAGGTAGTTGTTGGGCAATTGTTAGATTACTTGTTAGATATTACTGCACTGTCGGAACTAGAGCACAAGCGTTTCGCTACACTCGCTGCTAACCATGTGTATGTAACCAATACATTTGAATAAAAGGCCACTAAATACGACATTTTGTCACACAACACAATGCCACAGATTTCTCAAGTTTTGAGGGACCGCACAATTTACTTGCTGACTGCAGGAATGTCCACCAGAGCTGTGTCGTGTCTTTGGCATCATTAAAGTGAAGACTGTTATTTTATCAAATCAATTCTAATTATTATTAGTGATTAAACTAATAATGTAAATGTAATTAACTGGAAGTCGGGGCACCAAGGAAATCTTCAGATTACAAAGTTATAATTTTCCTACTATAACTTTTCAGATATTTTAATATCTGATCAATTAGTCTTCTAATTAATGAATTATTCTTTACCTCACCGTTAGTCTCATTCCAAACGTCGTAAATTGTTGGTCATCTGGCACGAACCCAGCCGTCACTATGATCATCCACACATCAATTGTCTCAATAATTGATTTACTGAATAACTAAATATCACAGAAATGCATAAACAAACCAACAAATTAGATATGGTTACAAGGAATGATAGGGGATGTGCCTAGTGGGCTAAACCGATATGACGCTTGGTGACAAAGGGACTGAGAAGGGCGCGAAAGACAAAAGACACTACACAGTTGTTAATTATAATA
>NW_019942679.1:313739-316699 GCF_002910315.2 Salvelinus sp. IW2-2015
ACTTGTTGTGGGTTGTAGACTCGTCTCGTGCTTACCACTAGAGTGAGAGCACCGCAGCATTCAAAAGTGACCAAAACATCAGCCAGGAAGCATAGGAACTGAGAAGTGGTCTGTGGTCACCACACCTGCAGGAATCACTCCTTTATTGGGGGTGTCTGGCTAATTGCCTATAATTTCCACCTTTTTGTCTATTCCATTTTGCACAAACAGCATGTGAAATTTATTGTCAATCAGTGTTGCTTCCTAAGTGGACAGTTTGATTTCACAGAAGTGTGATTGACTTGGATTACATTTGTTGTCTAAGTGTTCCCCTTTATTTTTTTGAGCACTGTATTTATATGTACATATTCTCATTCACGCCTTTTAGATTTGTGTGTATTAGGTAGTTGTTGGGCAATTGTTAGATTAACTTGTTAGATATTACTGCACTGTCGGAACTAGACACAAGCGTTTCGCTACATCGCTGCTAACCATGTGTATGTAACCAATACATTTGAATAAAGGCCACTAAATACGACATTTTGTCACACAACACAATGCCACAGATTTCTCAAGTTTTGAGGGACCGCACAATTTACTTGTGACTGCAGGAATGTCCACCAGAGCTGTGTAGTGTCTTTGGCATCATTAAAGTGAAGACTGTTATTTTGACCTAAGATGTTGATTGAAATGCTAATCCTTTGCACATGAACGCTCACTCATTCGGGAATAATTGCAATCAATATATATATTTACGCTCAGTGTGTCGTCATGATCTCTGTTGGAATCGTCCGTCCTTCTGTTAGAAAGTTCATCTGAACTTCTCTTTGCGTCCCTGGAGTACTTCGTGGTTAGAATGATACTTCAGAGTCCCATTCAGAAATGTTCTTATAGAATAGATGTTTTGGCGGTTGTCGGTTTTCGCATTCAGTCGACATAAATTCTAGCTACAGACTAGTAATTAGTTTCGAAGATTTGCTCTTATTCTGTCGGTATCGATAGTCTCCGAGTTGAACCATTTCCACAATGCTCCACGTGGTTTGGTTAGGAATTCAACAACCGAGGAATGCATGGTCTCCACTCAAACCTTAGCCCTCTAAGTAATCGAGGTACGCTTGATCTGAAGGGAATTTCTCTAGGTGGGGGTTTTATTCGAAACAGCAGAAAKGGCTGTCCCATGACGCCAGATCAATGTCTGTGCTCATGGGGCGGACCAATGACTTGGTTAACTTTAAAGAGAATTGGATTCTCTTTCATTAAACAGTTTAAAATCACATTGCATAATTTCACAAATAGTTTCATCTTTACTCATTCATTTTATACAATAATTAGATGCAAATCTCATAATGGAGACTCTTGTATAAACAGAGTTATGGTAAAGTGGCTGTATTGTCTCTCATGAGGTCACAAACATTAGACAAAATGGACCGGTCTTAGCTGGATTCTCCACCGACCGTTTACACATTCTCCAAAACATGGATATTGTTCAGTTCTCAAGTTCTGTGAGATAGAAGAAGTTCCTTTGTTCTACGGTGAACCCTCTCTCTATACCACATGGCCAGGGGGGGAAGAGACTCTCCTCGGGAATTTACAACCTGAGATAACAGAGCCTGGGTGTAGGGGGAAGAGAGAGGTGGTGAGAGAGAGAGAGAGAGAGAGAGAGAGAGTTGGTGCTTGCTATATCCAAAGAGGGCCACGTCATGACAGTTGTAATGTTAATTT
Source organism: Salvelinus sp. IW2-2015 (assembly GCF_002910315.2). NCBI lineage: Eukaryota > Metazoa > Chordata > Actinopteri > Salmoniformes > Salmonidae > Salvelinus > Salvelinus sp. IW2-2015. The sequence continues at coordinate 315,441 of NW_019942679.1, forward strand.
CTCTACCATAAGCCGCCTCCAACGTCGTTTCAGAGAATTTGGCAGTATGTCCAACTGGCTTCACAACCGCAGACCACGTGTAACCATGCCAGCCCAGGACCTCACACATACTTCACCTGCAGCATCGTCTGAGACCAACCACCTGGATAGCTGATGAAACTGAGGAGCATTTCTGTCTGTAATCAAGGCCCTTTTGTGGAGAAAAACTCATTCTGATCGGCTGGGTCTGGCTCCCCAGTGGATCGCCTTGTCTCCCAAGTGGGTGGATGAATTGATTTTCTAATATGAACTGTAACTCAGTAAAATCTTTGAAATTGTGGCATGTTGTGTTTATATTTTTGTTCAGTATACATACACACACACCCACACACACAGACAAAACAGAAGAACATTTTGCCAATAGTAATCTGCTGCACAACAATGTTTGCTTCTGTGAAAGCCACACACACATGCACGCACACACACACTTACAAAACACACATAAAAAGGCATAGGAGATTTTAAGACTTTAAAATTGTTGTTGATTGTAATTATGACTTTTCTGGTTCAAAAATGTAGTGTTTTACGAGCCTCTCTACAATTGAAACTAGTCACTTAACAAGTCGCTGGTTAAATACCTGCCTGCAGCATCATTCCCTTTACTTAACATAATTTACAGTTGAAGTCGGAAGTTTATATACACCTTTGCCAAATACATTTAAACTCAGTTTTTCACAATTCCTGACACTTAATCCTAGTAAAAATTCCCTTTCTTAGGTCAGTTAGGATCACCACTTTATTTTAAGAATGTGAAATGTCAGAATAATAGTAGAGAATTATTTATTTCAGCTTTCATAACATAGTATTTGGTAGCATTGCCTTTAAATTGTTTAACTTGGGTCAAAAGTTTCAGGTAGCCTTCATCAAGCTTCCCACAATAAGTTGGGTGAATTTTGGCCCATTCCTCCTGACAGAGCTGGTGTAACTGAGTCAGGTTTCTAGGCCTCCTTGCTCGCACACGCTTTATCATGTCTATAGATTGAGCGTCAGGGCTTTGTATGGCCACTCAATACCTTGACTTTGTTATCCTTAAGCCATTTTTGCACACAATTTCGAATTATGCTTGGGGTAATTGTCAATTTGGAAGAACCCTTTGCGAACAAGCTTTAACTTCCTGACTGATGTCATGAGATGTTGCTTCAATATATCCACATCATTTTCCTACCTCATGATGCCATCTATTTTGTGAAGTGCACCAGTCCCTCCTGGCAGCAAAGCAC
>NW_019942679.1:317486-327300 GCF_002910315.2 Salvelinus sp. IW2-2015
GGAAACACGATTTATCATATTAAATATTGCTTACTTTGAGCTGTTCTTCCATCAGATTCTTGGGCAATGTATCCTTTCTATGTTATAAACGTCTTTTGGTCGATAGATGTCCTCTGTCCTTCAATGTCCACCACCAACGACCGACACCCCAAAACGTGTCCAAACTTTCAGAGTGCACAACAAATAAATTCCTCAAAACGCACTAAACGGATATAAATTGCTATAAAACGCGTTCAAATTTAACTACATTATGATGTTTTTAACAACTATAAGACTGAAAACATGACCGGAGAATATTGCTGGTTAGACAACGATTTGGAACGAGGCAAGTCCGATGCCTTCACGCTTCAGGCGCACGACGAGAAAGGACGGTCTCTATACATTTTGGTCTTTTATAATGGCTGTGAATGTCCCATCGATTCCATTGAAAACGTGATGACGTACAGACACCCAGAGGAAGACGTAGGCAGTGTCGGTTTCTTCATAGCATTCATGTCGCCTTAAAAAACAGACCCAGATCAGAGGTAAAAATTTCTGAAATCTGAACCCTGTCATGAAAAAGTGCTGTGTAGAAATTGTTTCTGTACACTCAGAGACAAAATTCCAACTTCTATAGAAACTAGAAGGTGTTTTTCTATCCAATAATAACAATAATATGCATATTGTACGATCAAGAATTTAGCACGAAGGCAGTTTAATTTGGAACACAAATATGCTAATGCGGAACAGCACCCCCTATAGTTCCAAGAAGTTAACTTCCTGACTGATGTCATGAGATGTTGCTTCAATATATCCACATCATTTTCCTACCTCATGATGCCATCTATTTTGTGAAGTGCACCAGTCCCTCCTGCAGCAAAGCACCCCCACAACATGATGCTGCCACCCCCGTGCTTCACGGTTGGATGGTGTTCTTCGGCATGCAAGCCTACCCCTTTTTCCTCCAAACATAACAACGGTCATTTTGGCCGAACAGTTCTAATTTTGTTTCATCAGACCAGAGGACATTTCTCCAAAAAGTACATACTTTGTCCCCATGTGCAGTTGCAAACCGTAGTCTGGCTTTTTTATGGTGTTTTTGGAGCAGTGGCTTCTTCCTTTTCTGAGTGGACTTCAGGTTATGTCGATATAGGACTCGTTTTACTGTGGATATAGATACTTTTGTACCTGTTTCCTCCAGCATCTTCACAAGGTCCTTTGCTGTTGGTCTGAGATTGATTTGCACTGTTCGCACCAAAGTACATTCATCTCTAGGAGACAGAACGCGTCTCCTTCCTGAGCAGTATGACAGCTGTGTGGTCCCATGGTTTATACTTGCATACTATTGTTTGTACAGATGAATGTGGTACCTTCAGGCGTTTTGGAATTGCTCCCAAGGATGAACCAGACTTGTGGAGGTCTACAATTGTTTCTGGGTCTTGGCTGATTTCTTTAGGATTTTCCCATGATGTCAAGCAAAGAGGGCACTGAGTTTGAAGGTAGGCCTTTAAATGCATCCACAGGTACACCTCCAACTGACTCAAATGATGTCAATTAGCCTATCAGAAGCTTCCAAAGCCATTTTATAATTTTATGGAATTTTCCAAGCTGTTTAAAGGCACAGTCAACTGAGTGTATGTTAACTTCTGACCCACTGGAATTGTGATATAAGTGAAATAATCTGTCTGAAAACAATTGTTGGAAATACTACTTGTGTCATGCACAAAGTAGATGTCCTACCCGACTTGCCAAAACTATAGTTTGTTAACAAGAAATTTGTGTAGTGGTTGAAAAACTAGTTTTAATGACTCAAACTAAATGATATGTAAACTTCTGACTTAAACTGTACTTAATGACCTGAAAACGGATTCACTTGATTTATACCACATCAGCATCGCCAGGCATAGGCCGTGTGTGTGTGTGTGTGTGTGTGTGTGTGTGTGTGTGTGTGTGTGTGTGTGTGTGTGTGTGTGTGTGTGTGTGTGTGTGTGTGTTGTGTGTGTGTGTGTGTGTGTGTGTGTGTGTGTGTGTGTGTGCTGTGTGTGTGTGTGTGTGTGTGTGTGTGTGTGTGTAAAGAGAAGCAGTGTGTATAAGGACAGGGGCTTGGTATGGCAACTGCATCACATGGCGCTACAGAGGGTGGTGCCGACAGTCCAATACATCACTGGGGCCGACCTCCCTACCATCCAGGACCTGTATATCGGTGTAAATACACCCAAGCCATAGACTTTTCTCTCTGCTTCTGCACAGCAAGCAGTACTGGAGCATCAATTCTGGCACCAACAGGCTCACGAACATCTTCTATCCCCAAGCCAGAAAATCGCTAAATAGCTAACTAAATGGCTAAATGGACTATCTACATTGATCCTTCTATTGTATTTATACTGTTGCACACACTCACTCTATGCACATTCTATACACTCACTCWCTCACTCACTCACACACACTCACACAGACACTCCAGCACACAGACTCACACACACTTAATTTGCTCACACACACATTCATACTGACTCTTCACACACGCACACAGACTCACCTGCAATCATCATAGGCCAAACGCTACTGGTGCTCTGTTTATCATACATCTTGATGCATAGTCATCTTACCCATATACATACTATGCATTTGGAAAGTATTCAGGCCACTTGACTTTTTCAAAACGTTATTACGTTACAGCCTTATTCTAAAATGGATGAAATTGTTATTTTTCCTCATCAATCTGCACACAATACCCCATAATGACAGCAAATATGGGTTTTTAGAAATGTTTGCATATTTATTCAACATAATAAACGAAAATATCACATTTACAGAATTATTCAGACCCAGCTCTTTTCAGGTCTCTCCAGAGATGTTCGCGATCGGGTTCCAGGGCCATTCCTGGGCCATTCAAGGACATCCAGAGAGTTGTCCTGAAGCCACACCTACATTGTCTTGGCTGTGTTCTTAGGGGTGTTGTCCTGTTGGAAGGTGAACATTCCCCCCAGTATGAGGTCTTGAGCGCTCTGGAGCAGGTTTTCATTAAGGATCTCTCTGCACTTTGCTCCGTCCATCTTTCCCTCGATCCTGACTAGTCTCCCAGTCCTTGCCGCTGAAAAACATCACCACAGCATGATGCTGCCAACACCATTGTAACGGGTGCGTGTCGGTGGCAGGGAAGTCAGGCGCAGGAAAACGAACTTGGTATAAACGGAGTCGTTTAATAAGTGCTCATAAACTCCAAAAACCGAAATATACAAAACATAATAAAAGTGGGTACAACACCCGTCGCACACCGACACATGACTAGCACAACACATACAATAAACAATCTCCGACAAGGACATGAGGGGAAACAGAGGGTTAAATACACAACATGTAATTGATGAGATTGGAACCAGGTGTGAAGGAAGACAAGACAAAACCAATGGAAAATGAGAAATGGATCAGTGAAACACCGCCAAACACCGCCCGAACAAGGAGAGGGACTGACTTGACAGTACCCCCCCGCGCTGACGCGCGGCTCCAGCAACGCGTCGGCCCCCGACCTCGGGGACGACCTAGAGGGCGAGGCGCAGGGCGATCCGGATGGAGACGGTGGAAATCCCGCCGCATAGAAGGATCCAACACGTCCTCCACCGGAACCCAGCATCTCTCCTCCGGACCATACCCCTCCCAGTCCACGGGGTACTGAAGGCCCCTCGCCCGACGTCTCGAATTCAGTATGGAATGAACGGAGTACGCCGGGGCCCCCTCGATGTCCAGAGGGGGCGGAGGAACCTCCCGTTCCTCAGACTCCTGGAGCGGACCAGCCACCACCGGCCTGAGGAGAGACACATGGAACGAGGGGTTAATGCGGTAATCGGGGGGAAGCTGTAACCTGTAACATACCTCGTTCACTCTCCTCAGTACTTTAAAATGCCCCACAAACTGCGGACCCAGCTTCCGACAGGGCAGGRGGAGGGGCAGGTTTTGGGTCGAGAGCCTCACTGACAGTCTGCYCCAACTTTCTGGTGTGCTGAAGATGGACATGGGCGACGTCCCATGTTTCCTCTGCGCGCCGGAACCAGTCGTCCACCGCAGGAGCCTTGGTCTGACTCTGATGCCAAGGAGCAAGAACCGGCTGATACCCCAATAAACACTGGAAGGGAGAAAGGTTAGTGGAGGAGTGGCAGAGCGAGAACTGGGCCATCTCTGCACAGGGCACGAATGCTGCCCACTCCCCCGGTCGYTCCTGGCAATAATACCTCAGAAACCTACCCACATCCTGCCSGTTACTCTCGGGTTGAAAACCTGAGGTAAGGCTGACCGAGACCCTCCAGACCCTCGAAGTGAACTGGGGACCCCGATCAGACACTATATCCTCAGGCACCCCGTAGTGCCGGAAGACGTGTGTGAATAGAGRCTCCGCAGTCTGTAGGGCCGTAGGGAGACCGGGCAAAGGGAGGAGACGACAGGACTTAGAAAAACGATACACAACGACCAGGATCGTGGTGTTACCCTGTGAAGGAGGAAGATCAGTCAGGAAATCCACCGACAGGTGRGACCATGGCCGTTGTGGAACGGGTAAGGGTTGTAACTTACCTCTGGGTAGGTGTCTAGGAGCCWTGCACTGGGCGCACACCAAGCAGGAGGTAAAATAAACCCTCACGTCCTTAGCTAAAGTGGGCCACCAGTACTTCCCACTAAGACAGGGCACCGTCCGACCAATACCAGGATGACCAGAGGAGGGTGACGTATGGGTCCAATAGATTAGCCGGTCGCAGACAGCAGACGGAACGTACAGACGCCCAGCCGGACACTGAAGGGGAGTGGGCTCTGTACGCAACGCCTGCTCAATGTCCGCGTCCAGCTCCCACACTACCGGTGCCACCAGGCAAGAGGTCGGGAGTATGGGAGTGGGATCCATGGGCCGCTCCTCTGTGTCATACAGCCGGGACAATGCATCTGCCTTAACGTGGGAGCTGCCACCTGACCAAAACCCCGGATAAACCTCCGGTAGTAGTTGYCAAACCCCAAGAACCGCTGCACCTCCTTTACCGTGGTGGGAGTGGGCCAATTACGCACGGCTGCAATGCGGTCACTCTCCATCTCCACTCCTGAAGTGGAAATGCGATACCCTAGGAAGGAGACAGACTGTTGGAAGAACAGGCGTTTCTCAGCCTTGACGTACAGGTCATGCTCCAACAGGCGACCTAGCACTCGGCGCACCAGGGACACATGCTCAGCGCGTGTAGCCTAATATATCAAAATGTCATCAATATACACCACTACACCCTGCCCGTGCAGGTCCCTGAAAATCTCGTCTACAAAGGATTGGAAGACRAATGGCACATTCATCAACCCACACGGCATGACAAGGTACTCATAGTGCCCAGAGGTGGTACTGAAAGCCGTCTTCCACTCGTCTCCCTCTCGGATACGCACCAGGTTGTAAGCGCTCCTGAGATCTAGTTTGGTGAAGAAGCGCGCCCCGTGCATTGACTCTATCGCTGTGGCTATGAGCGGTAGCGGGTAGCTATACCTCACAGTGATCTGATTCAGACCCCGATAGTCAATACACGGGCGTAGACCTCCCTCCTTCTTCTTCACAAAAAAGAAACCCGTGTGGCTCAGTTGGTAGAGCATGGCGCTTGCAACGCCAGGGTTGTGGGTTCATTCCCCACGGGGGGACCAGGATGAATATGTATGAACTTTCCAATTTGTAAGTCGCTCTGGATAAGAGCGTCTGCTAAATGACTTAAATGAAGCAGGTGAAGTGGAGGACCGAATGTACCCCTGACGCAGGGATTCAGAGACATATGTTTCCATAGCCTCCGTCTCCGCCTGTGAGAGGGGATACACGTGACTCCTGGGAAGTGCAGCGTCTACCAGGAGATCTATCGCACAATCGCCCCGTCGATGAGGTGGTAATTGAATCGCGAGAGCCAAATCGGCATATTCAGTGGGAATGCACARGGTGGAGACCTGGTCTGGACTTTCCACCATAGTAGCACCAACGGAAACACCTAAACACCTACCTGAGCACTCTCYCGACCACCCCGTGAGAGCCCTCTGTGGCCAAGAAACAGTGGGGTTATGACAAGCTAACCAGGGTAGGCCCAGCACCARGGGAAACGTAGGAGAGTCAATAAGGAAGAGACTAATTCTCTCRGTATGACCCCCCTGCGTCACCATGCCCAAAGGCGCGGTGACCTCCCTAATTAACCCTGACCCTAATGGTCGACTATCTAAGGCGTGAACGGGAAAGGGCACATCCACGGAAACKGTGGGGATCCCTAAACTATAGGCTAAAGCACTATTAATAAAATTCCGCACCTGAATCGACGAGCGCCTTATGCTGGGAATGCGGGGAAAACTCAGGGAACGTAACAGACACAAACATATGTGCAACAGAGGGCTCTGGGTGAGGATGGTGCCGGCTCACCTGAGGTGACGCTAGAGCGCCCTGCCTGCTGCCTCGATTGCCAGAGGAACCAACCCGGCACCGACCATCAGTGTGACCTCTGCGGCCACAGATGGTGCACGAGTGGGAACCCCCTCCGGTCTCCCTGCACACCGCACCTCCCAGCTCCATGGGTATCGGAGAGGGGGTGCGGGAGGATGGAACCACCAGACCAGATCTGAAAGTCTGCGAGTAGCCAGCAGGTTGTCCAGCCGGATGGACAGGTCCACCAGCTGATCGATCGTGAGGGTGATGTCTCTGCAGGCCAGCTCCCGACGGACGTCCTCGCACAGGCTGCAGCGATAATGGTCGATCAGGGCCATGTTGTTCCATCCCGCGCCGGCAGCCAGGGTCCTAAACTCCAGGGCGAACTCCTGGGCGCTCCTCGTCTCCTGCCTCAGATGGTAGAGGCGCTCACCCGCAGCTCTAACCTTGGGCGGGTGGTCGAAGACTGCCCGGGAAACGGCGGGTGAACTCCTCAAACTGGTCCAACGCCGCATCTCCCTCTCCCCACACGGCGTTGGCCCACTCCAGGGCTCTCCCGGTGAGGCACGAGACGAGGGCGTACACCCTCTCACGGTCCGATGGAGCCGGGTGGACGGTGGCCAGATAGAGGTTTAACTGTAACAAGAACCCCTGGAAGTTTGCAGCCCTCCCATCGTACTCCTGGGGCAAGGAGAGGTGGATCCCACTGGGTTCAGGCGGGAAAGGGGCGCTCAGGGGAGACCCCAGTTGTGCTGGTAAAAGCACTGGAAGAACTCCCAACCATCCTTCACTGTAGGGATGTGCCAGGTTTCCTCCTGATGTGATGCTTGGCATTCAGGCCAAAGAGTTCAATCTTGGTTTCATCAGACCAGGGAATCTTGTTTCTAATGGTCTGAGAGTCCTTTAGGTGCCTTTTGGCAAACTCCAAGCAGGCTGTCATGTGCCTTTTATTGAGGAATTGCTTCTGCCGGGCCACTCTACCACAAAGGCCTGATTGGTGGAGTGCTGCAGAGATGGTTGTCCTTCTGGAAGGTTCTCCCATCTCCACAGAGGAACTCTGGAGCTCTATCAGAGTGACCATCGGGTTCTTGGTCACCTCCCTGACCAAGACCCTCCCTCGATTGCTCACTTTGGCCGGGCAGCCAGCTCTAGGAAGAGTCTTGGTGGTTCCAAACTTCTTCCATTTAAGAATGATGGAGGCCACTGTGTTCTTGGGGACCTTCAATGCTGCAGAAAATGTTGGGTACCTTTCCCCAGATCTGTGCCTCAACACAATCCTGTCACGGAGCTCTACGGACAATTCCTTCAACCTCATGGCTTGGTTTTTGCTCTGACATGCACTGTCAACTGTGGGACCTTATATAGACAGGTGTGTGCCTTTCCAAAATCATGTCCAATCAATTGAGTTTACCACAAGTGTACTCCAATCAAGTTGTAGAAACATCTCAAGGATGACAAATGGAAACAGGATGCTCCTGAGCTCAATTTCGAGTCTCATAGCAAAGGGCCTGAATACTAATGTAAATAAGTTATTCCCTTTGTCATTATGGGGTATTGTGTGTAGATTGATGAGGGGGAAAACTTATTTAATCCATTATAGAATAATGCTGTAACGAAACAAAATGTGAAAGAAGGGAAGGGGTCTGAATACTTTCTGAATGCACTGTATCTACCTCTATCACTCCAGTATCCCTGCACATTGTAAACATGATATTTCCACTGACCCTGGAACTGTCCCTGATATACAGTGGTTCTTCCTATAAAAGTTATGTCATACTGCAGCACACCTTGCGGGCTGCCACAGAATTATATTGCATGTTATTTAATTGTCAGCAATTGTTGCCATTAATATTAGTTAGTGCTAGTTTGACCACCAGAGGGCATCTTTGAAAAGCATTTGATATTCTTCAATATTGTCTGTACTAGAGAATTTAAAACCTTTTTTTGTAAGAACATAGTATATGGGAAAAAATAAATTTGATTAATGTTATGTGGTTTCTATTCCAAGAAAAACAAAAAAACAAAACCCTCAAGGTTTCCATTAGGGGAAATATGGCGTTGTACAACCTGACGGTCGGGAGTAGGCTACAGTACTAAAAGCATATAATTTCCACACCCTAATTGTATAATTGTTGTCTAACCAATACCCAAACGGAGATTCAGTGACCAGTCCCCATGCTTGTCTCAGAGCAGCACGAAACAGTGCTGACATAGTTGACCACACGCGGGTAGGCTATTCTTGAACATGGGGTGAGACATTCTTACTAATTTGTAAATAAAGCCAGTTTGTTATTTAGAATGATTTATTTCTGWTTTTAGATGGAGAGAAACCAAAACCCACCGTCTCCTCATGGGCCGGCACGGGTATCGAACCAGCATCCGTAGCAATGCAGTTTGCCCTGCGATGCAGTGTCTAGACCGCTGCACCACTCGGGAGGCCCCATCCCACAAAGTTTTTAATGCTGATCAATTGCTTTACACAAAGTATCTATTGTCCTGCTAATAGCCCATAATGGTGCTGTACAACGTGACCGGTCGGGAGTAGGCTACAGTAAGAGCAAAATAATCCTAACATTTCCACACCCTAATTGTAGTCTAACCAATACCCAAATGGAGATTCAGGGGGGGAAATTCTAATTCATTTATCAAGACCAGTCCCCATGCTTATCTCAGAGCAGAGCGAAACAGTGCTGAAATAGTTGCCCACACTCGGGTAGGCTATGGCTTCAAATCCTATTGCTTCTAACTTCAATATGCTCTTTAAATAAATAAGACCTACACCATTTTTAACAGCACATTACTCAACACTAGTGAGACTCATTTCACCTACGATAGGCCTACAGTATATCTACAAATATTTTCTTCACTGGTGGGACTCTCTCCCCACACCAATCTAAATTAGATTTAGAGGATTCTAAATTAATAACTTAGGGGCGTTTTTCGTTTTACTTACTTTATCGTGTTCTTATTTCTATTTCTCATTCTCTCTCACACACACACACACACACACACACACACACACACACACACACACACACACACACACACACACACACACACACACACACACACACACACACACACACACACACACACACACACACACACACACACACACACACACACCACACACACACACACACACAACACACACACACAGCTGGATGTGTCAGTGGTAACGTTACAATGTATGTCCAGTATGTCCAATACATGTGTTCATATCCTGCTCTATAGACACACAGGCCTTTCATCTGACACTGTCCTCCTCCCACTCTCTCTCTCTTGTTCTCTCTCTTGTTCTCTCTCTAGCCCTCTCTCTTCCTCTCTCTCTTGTTCTCTCTCTTTCACTTCCTGTCTCTCTCTCTCTTCCTCCCTCCCTCTGTGTCTCTCACTCTGTCAGCTGTGTTTTCATCTCTCTCTTTT
>NW_019942679.1:331160-339906 GCF_002910315.2 Salvelinus sp. IW2-2015
AATACGTTTCTGAATGCACTGTATCTACCTCTATCACTCCAGTATCCCTGCACATTGTAAACATGATATTTCCACTGACCCTGGAACTGTCCCTGATATCAGTGGTTCTTCCTATAAAAGTTATGTCATACTGCAGCACACCTTGCGGGCTGCCACAGAAATTATATTGCATGTTATTTAATTGTCAGCAATTGTTGCCATTATATTAGTTAGTGCTAGTTTGACCACCAGAGGGCATCTTTGAAAAGCATTTGATATTCTTCAATATTGTCTGTACTAGAGAATTTAAAACCTTTTTTTGTAAGAACATAGTATATGGGAAAAAATAAATTTGATTATGTTATGTGGTTTCTATTCCAAGAAAAACAAAAAAACAAAAACCCTCAAGGTTTCCATTAGGGGAAATATGGCGTTGTACAACTGCGCGTCGGGAGTAGGCTACAGTACTAAAAGCATATAATTTCCACACCCTAATTGTATAATTGTTGTCTAACCAATACCCAAACGGAGATTCAGTGACCAGTCCCCATGCTTGTCTCAGAGCAGCACGAAACAGTGCTGACATAGTTGACCACACGCGGTAGGCTATTCTTGAACATGGGGTGAGACATTCTTACTAATTTGTAAATAAAGCCAGTTTGTTATTTAGAATGATTTATTTCTGTTTTAGATGGAGAGAAACCAAAACCCACCGTCTCCTCATGGGCCGGCACGGGTATCGAACCAGCATCCGTAGCAATGCAGTTTGCCCTGCGATGCAGTGTCTAGAACGCTGCACCACTCGGGAGGCCCCATCCACAAAGTTTTTAATGCTGATCAATTGCTTTACACAAAGTATCTATTGTCCTGCTAATAGCCCATAATGGTGCTGTACAACGTGACCGGTCGGGAGTAGGCTACAGTAAGAGCAAAATAATCCTAACATTTCCACACCCTAATTGTAGTCTAACCAATACCCAAATGGAGATTCAGGGGGGAAATTCTAATTCATTTATCAAGACCAGTCCCCATGCTTATCTCAGAGCAGAGCGAAACAGTGCTGAAATAGTTGCCCACACTCGGGTAGGCTATGGCTTCAAATCCTATTGCTTCTAACTTCAATATGCTCTTTAAATAAATAAGACCTACACCATTTTTAACAGCACATTACTCAACACTAGTGAGACTCATTTCACCTACGATAGGCCTACAGTATATCTACAAATATTTTCTTCACTGGTGGGACTCTCTCCCCACACAAATCTAAATTAGATTTAGAGGATTCTAAATTAATAACTTAGGGGCGTTTTTCGTTTTACTTACTTTATCGTGTTCTTATTTCTATTTCTCATTCTCTCTCACACACACACACACACACACACACACACACACACACACACACACACACACACACACACACACACACACACACACACACACACACACACACACCACACCACACACACACACACACACACCACCACACACACACACACACACACACACACACACACACACACACAGCTGGATGTGTCAGTGGTAACGTTACAATTGATGTCCAGTATGTCCAATACATGTGTTCATATCCTGCTCTATAGACACACAGGCCTTTCATCTGACACTGTCCTCCTCCCACTCTCTCTCTCTTGTTCTCTCTCTTGTTCTCTCTCTAGCCCTCTCTCTTCCTCTCTCTCTTGTTCTCTCTCTTTCACTTCCTGTCTCTCTCTCTCTTCCTCCCTCCCTCTGTGTCTCTCACTCTGTCAGCTGTGTTTCTGGATCAATGGAGCAGTGATCTCCTCTCATGTCTCTTCAAACATCGCAGGACTCTTATTACACCAATTTGATCACACTAGTTTTTCCCTGTTCCCTCCTTTTCTTCTCCTCTCCTTTTCTGTTCCCCCAGCCAGGCTGTGGGCAAGCATGCCCCCTTCTTCGCTCTCCACAGTCATGACTGTCCACGAGAATCCAAATAGGTCAGATCAGGTTTGCAATGAATAACTTCAGTCAAACCCCCTCTCACCCTAGAGAGGGGTGTGTGGGGGGGGGGGGGGGACTAGTGGGGTTTAACAACTCACGCCCTGTTGTGAATTAAGGGAGAAGATCCAGGTTGCGCTCTCAAGATTCACCAAAGGAATGTCCATTGTTTAAAGAAACTTTTCCCCGCTGAAACTATAAACTCTAACTCACCTCCAGGACAATCACTGGTACGGCTGATTAGCTCTCCTAAATGAAGTATCTTCGAAGCGAATTCAAGTAGGACCATCCTGTTACTCTGCTCAAACCATCGTATTACGCTACTCTCATCACCCTCAATGGGTAACCATCGATATGGCTGGCTAGAATATCTTCAAAGAAGCATCTTCAAGAGCGAATGGAAGGAAATTCAACTTTGTAGTTATATTTCAGGATACCGGACAACAATAGAAGAGTTGTTGGTACCATTTCGGACAATCGAAGCTTTCCAACGCTGCCCTGTTCACCGAGAGATCCCTGGCGAACTACGGCATTTCACAGAAATACATTCATGATTTCTAACTTTGTGTGCAAGGTATATGGTTACTGTAGGTGAACTAGTTTCTGAAAGTACCAATGTTAAGTGTCTCTGTCTCTCTCCATCTCCGTCTCTTCTTTAACAAGCAGCCATGTTGATGTCATTCCGCTAGGGACCTGTTTTCAGTGTATTACGTCTCCAGTGAATAACTGGTGCAAAGTGTGTATGTTCATCCCGTGTTCCCATTTAATTAGCTGGTAAATAAATGATTTAACCATTTTGTGCAGTACTGAATCATATGTAAAGCTCGGGGTTTTGCAGATGCAAGGAGGGTACGACTGTTCAGAATGGTGATATTATACGAGGTTATGATTATTAAGTTGACTGTTTATAGATGTGATAGGTAAAGACCTTTTAGAGTTAAATTCGGGAGATGGTAACTCTTTAAAGAACCGCTCTCGTGGTGCCCCAGATCCTAATGAGTTAATTGTTACATGATTAATATAATCGGGTAACAATTAAACATAGTTAGTTAATTAGATAAATAAACTGTCTTCAGATTCATGTTAAAGTCAAGTCACGACAACTCACACATGTGCAAACACACACTCACATACACCCTCCCCCGAACACAACACACACACACACACACACACACAACACACACACACACACACACACACACACACACACACACACACACACACACACACACACACACACACACACACACACACACACACACACACACACACACACACACACACACAAAGAGACCATAGAGTGAAGGGGGTAAAAGTGATGTTCTTCCGCTGGACATGTATTGCTCCATGAGGTGCAGGAGAGGAACTGAATGAAAATCAGAAATTCTAGACCTTCGACTGTGTGTGTGTGCGTGTGCGTGTGTGTCAGAGTGTGTGTGTTTATCCCTAATTGATTTGGTAGAATAGGATCTAATTGTGCATACTGATAAATGCCAGAGCTCATCAGATGCTAACAAGAGAACTACTCACACACCCCTGCACCCTACTCACACACCCCAACAAAAAGTAGGAGTCTGGAAAGTTCCGGAAAAAAATTCAAGTTCAAAACAAAGGCATGAGGAAGTATATATTTTAAATACCACACTTCCCCCCTCTCTTTCTCCCCTCTCTCTCCCCTCTCTCCTCTCTCTCCCCTCTCTCTCCCCTCTCTCCTCCTCTCTCCCCTTGGCAGATCTTTATACTTCTGTTAGGCGAACTGAAGCCTTGTCTCAATCTGTCCTTGTTATATCAAAGAACAGAAGAGGCTGAGAGCTTACAGATGGAGGGAGAACATAAAAGTGCATAGTTTAAAATGATTAGTGACACCTCTGATTTACCTGAGAGTGGAGCGGAGACAAAGGCACAGAGCCGCATGTCTTCTCTCTCTGTTCGGTTGGGGGTAACCGGTGGTTAGAATAAACCGCTCTGTCAACTAGATACAGACTCTGGAGGAAACTAGGGTCTGGGATACACAGAAAACACACACACATAGGGACATAGACACACACACACACACGCACTCACTCACCCAAGCAACAGCCCTTTAAAAACATACAAAACACACAGACATGCATGCATGATCTTTGTCCAAGACTTCCAACCCAAACGGATCTATGTGGTTCAGTCAAACACAATACGTTGTACTCTGAGCCAAATGCCAAACTGGGATTCTACGCCTTTATTTGGCCATTTAAGCTGATCAGGAGAACATTATCAAGTTCATCAGCAACCTGTTGGGTATTGTAGCCAAGCCAGTAATGATGCCTGGCACATTGTACTGTAGGAAAAGGGGTTATTGTGGCACTAGCTGTTCTATACACATGCAGTTAGAGTCCTGGTTATGACCAGTCATCAGGCTGACTAGATAGCAGCTATAACATTGGGCTGTGGGCCCAGGCTCAATGTCCTCCCATACGCTACTCATCACCATCACCACAGTTATGGGCTTGGCCACAACTAGAGAGCCGGGGCAGATGGGTAATATGCTTAATGTTGCGTCCAAAATGGTTCCCTTTAAAGTGCACTATAGTGATCTAGGTCTGGCTAGAAGGAGGGTGCTACGTAGGGCCACAGGATCTGAAAATGTAAGATGACGTAGGTGAAGATAGATACTATGTTGGGGCGATGCCAACCAAGTGTTTGCTTTCAGCAGTTTGGTCTTCTGCATCAGTCCAGATGAAGGGAGGAGGAAAGAAGAGCCTTTCGACTACAACAGTGTGCCCTACTGAACAKGACCCAGATACTGCAGACACTCATTCTTTTATTTGTATCTCTCGCTCTCTTTCTCTTTTTACATATTTCTTTCTTCTTTCCATTCTGTGTTTTTGCCGTAATGTGCCGTGCATGATGTAAATTAGGTCTGAAACTCATTTTGGGGTGCTGACG
The DNA here is from genome assembly GCF_002910315.2 of Salvelinus sp. IW2-2015. NCBI lineage: Eukaryota > Metazoa > Chordata > Actinopteri > Salmoniformes > Salmonidae > Salvelinus > Salvelinus sp. IW2-2015. The sequence goes on from NW_019942679.1 coordinate 336,039, forward strand.
TGAGTGATGTGCTTGACCCCGATACACAAACACACACACATACCCTCCACCCCGCCCTGGCCCTTCACCAGGGAACAGGGGATTGGGTTAAGTCATCTCCTTTGTCTTGTTTTGTTGTTTTGTTTTGTTTTTTCTCTCCCCCTCTTTTTTTTTGTGGTCTGTGCTGTTTCCTGTCTTCCTAAGTGACAGATGAGTCCCCAGGGTGTCTCTCCCTCTCTCCATAATCCTCTGTTCCACCGGCCATATTGACACACGTCGTTCCCATCCATCAACACATTAGACCAACGCCTCGCCACCGAATCATTTTAATAATACACACACAGTCACACCGACACACACACACCGAGACATGCACGCATGCGCATACACACATGCACGCTTGCACGCAGACACACACACAACACACACACACACAAATCCCTTTATTCACATACAGACGTGATTACTAAACGGCCCTTTCACCACATCCCATTCCCAATAATAAAATAACTTTTAATCTCGGTTATCTATTAGCTAGTATTTTGTTTTATTTTTTGATTTTGTTGTACAGCCTTTATCCTTATGTCCAATATGTCTGCTTGGTATTATGATGTATTGTCCCATCAGTTGGTCTGGTGTGTGTGATCACTAAACAGTGATTTGAGTGTGGGTCGTAGTGTAATGGGCTGATGAGTGGACGGCAATGTTTTGGTGTTGATTGAACAAGGGTCTTGTGGAGGAGCTTGTTGGAGAGAGGGTCTCACACACACACACACACATGCACACACACACTCACACAAACGGCGGGTAGTGTAGCCTCTCTTAGAGTGTGATTTGGACTGGAGTGTCCAGTCAAGTGCAGCTCCAAACAGACAAAATGTTTTCCCTCCAGACCGTGAGGATGTTCCAGCGTCTGTCTGCTCGTTGGTCATAAGTGGAGAGTTAAACTGTTGCCTGAAGAGGATCACAATGCACAGGCACTGTTAATGAGGATAGGTGAAGTGTGTGTGTGTGTGTGTGTGTGTGTGTGTGTGTGTGTGTGTGTGTGTGTGTGTGTGTGTGTGTGTGTGTGTGTGTGTGTGTGTGTGTGTGTGTGTGTGTGTGTGTGTGTGTGTGTGTGTGTGTGTGTGTGTGTGTGTGTGTGTGTGTGTGTGTGTGTGTGTGTGATTTTCGTAGAAAAGGGTGTCCGTAGGGGCTTGTATATCTGAAACAAGACTCTAGGCATTTTCTTCCATTTCTCACTTTCTCTCTCTCATTTCAGAGCACGGCCTCTCTCTCTTTCTCTGTTTCCGTAAGGTTCTTTATGAGAACAGCCTTTGTTGTAGATCAGAGTGGGAGCCCTGACTCCTACAACTCTCTGAATGATAATGCCTTATAGAGGAAGAGAGGGATGATGTTGTCTTTCATTCAGGCCACAAGTCATCATCTGGGGCACAAGCTGAGCTGTCTGTTCTCGTGGCCTACAGAGAGCCCAGAGGTGTCATCATCTATGTCTAAAGACCAATGGGATTAGTGATGTGATAATGTACATTAACTTCTCTCTCTCTCTCTCTCTATATATATATATATATATATATATATATAGATGGTGTGATACACCCAGGTAGGTCAGACACCACCCCTGCCAGCCTGCAGGTGTCCTGGCTCCCTCAGGCCGTGTCAACGCTCCTGGGCCACTTTACTATGGCCTACAGATGAGGGCTAAGCCAGACAGTCCTGTACAAGAGATCATCACTACTAAAGCTCCTAGCATCACTAAGAGACGGAGTCACTAACACACAGAGTAGCCATTACCACTGCTGGTTAGGGCTCCACAGGACCACAATAGGATGAACCACGACAACAATATACTCTTACAGTTTAATACGGAGCTATTGTGCCTTATCACTGTTAGGCCTCTACTTTATCCCTTTCAAATGCCTTGTAGCACAGGGTATAGGCTTTGTAAGATCAAGAACGAAGTTCATTGGCAATATACAGGCCTGGGCAATTTGAGCTGGCTGGAATCCATTGTATAAAGAGGGAGAGAGAGGGAATGAGAGAAAGGGGAGGGTAGAGAGAGAGAGATCAAAAGAAAAAAGGTTGTGCTGGTGGTTTCTGATAGGTATTCATCCCATGCTTCCTGACAACAAATTGCAATTTAATCCAAAAAGGGGGATTCTCATTCTGTGGTAATAAATAAATGACTAGGTCCATGTATTATATATCAGCCTCATTCCCTCATCCTCCAACACGTTACCTACGCCTCTCATTCTCACCCTGATTTATTCATTATGTCCAGTACACTTCTATAGAAAGGGGCTGGGAGATTGGCCCGGCTAGACCAGTAGCTGTCTGATTCATTCATGTCAGTCATGCCAATTACCATGCTTCACACTTAGTGACAATCTGTTAATTGATATCAATACGTATGTGTGATAGAGGAAGGGTCGATTGATGCTAGTTGCCATGTGTTTTATCCTAATTGACTAGTTGATGAATGTGGAATTTGATATATGTATGAATTGTTTTGAATTGTGTTTGTTATGTGCAGGGCTTGACTTTAAATTGAGTGTGTGTGTGTATTCGTTCCATCCTAGACTGCTGGACAATGTGACCAGTACAGTCAGCCACACTGTGGCAGGTCTGTCTCAGACTGCCTGTTCTGAGTGGTGGTGTCCCACACACACAGAGAGACTGCCCAGGACTGTACCAGTCTACGTACCGCAGAGGACAGTGAGGAGACTCATACTCATAGGAATACATGCGCTTTCTTTAAAAAGTTTTAAAATGTTTTCTAAACTCACATGCTCTCACATACTTCATGCTAAAAGGACTGATCCTTGCACACACACACACACATAAACACACACACACACACACACACACACATGCATACATGTAAATACACACACACATGCACTATCAAAAGTCATACAGTACACACCATAGGAGGGATTACAAGATGTGGAGAGGCAGAGTTAAAGAGGCGGGAGAAAGAAATAAATAAAAAGAAAGAATTAAGGAAAGAAAGAAAGAATTAATGAAAGAACGAAAGAATTAAGGAAAGAAAGAAGGAAAGAAAGAATTAAGGAAAGAAAGAAAGAATTAAGGAAAGAAAGAATTAAGGAAAGAAAGAAGGAAAGAGAGAAAGAAAGAATGTAGTGGATGATTAAGAGTTGTGGTGTGGAATGTGAAGACAGAGTAGTGTGTGTCTCGCTAAAGCTCTCTGGTCTGTGGGCCTTACAAGTATGAGAGGACATATTGGATAAAGAAGCTATTGATTATCAAACACAGCCTCCACCCAAATAGCTATATCAAGATCAATACCACCACACCACCACACACACCCTTCCTCGTTAGGCGAGCTCTTTATTACATAAGAATCATCGAGACGAGCGCAAACTTCTCACAGAAGAACAGATTCACAAGACCACTGCTCACAACTCAGACACGATTCTTAGCATTCCCTTGTGACATTTGAGAGAGCGTTGTAATTTACAAAGAGTGTTGATGGATGCATGATGGTTATTACCAGAGAAAGACCTTTATAGTCGTCAGGGTTTAGCGGTGCAACGACACACGTCTGCGTTCAAGACTCTCAACGCCCGATGATCTAGCGCAGCCACCGCCAGAGAGGGATTATGGGAGACGGCTGTTTATATTATAGTGTCTCTACTGGCAGTGCTAATAAACCTCGCGCTCACATCTGCATCACACAACACACACACAGACATCTCATCAGACCACACCCACACATTCATCACCACACCACACACGCACGCCACACATATACACACACAACACTATCTCATCACCAGACACAACACACCACCACACACACCACATCTCTCACCACACCGCTCACAACACACCACGCACGCACGGTCACGCACGGCGCGCACACACA
>NW_019942679.1:341929-350021 GCF_002910315.2 Salvelinus sp. IW2-2015
AGAATTAAGGAAAGAAAGAAGAGAATTAAGGAAAGAGAAAGAAAGAAAAGAATTAAGGAAGAAAGAATTAAGGAAAGAAGAATTAAGGAAAGAAAGAAAGGAAAAGAAAAGAAAGAAGGGAAAGAAAGAATTAAGGAAAGAAAGAAATAAGGAAAGAAAGAAAGAATTAAGGAAAGAAAGAATAAAGAAAGAAAGAAATAAGGAAAAGAGAAAAGAAAGAAATAAAGACAGAAAAATAAATAAGGAAAGAGAGGAAGAAAGAGAGACCAAAGGCTACCTCGAAGAAGATAAGAAAGAGAGACCAAAGGCTACCTCGAAGAGAGAAAGAAAGAGAGACCAAAGGCTACCTCGAAGAGAGTAAGAAAGAGAGACCAAAGGCTACCTCGAAGAGAGGAAGAAAGAGAGACCAAAGGCTACCTCGAAGAGAGGAAGAAAGAGACCAAAGGCTACCTCGAAGAGAGGAAGAAAGAGAGACCAAAGGCTACCTCGAAGAGAGGAAAAAGAGAGACCAAAGGCTACCTTGAAGAGAGGAAGAAAGAGAGACCAAAGGCTACCTCGAAGAGAGGAAGAAGAGACCAAAGGCTACCTCGAAGAGAGGAAGAAAGAGAGACCAAAGGCTACCTCGAAGAGAGGAAGAAAGAGACCAAAGGCTACCTCGAAGAGAGGAAGAAAGAGACCAAAGGCTACCTCGAAGAGAGGAAAGAAAGAGAGACCAAAGGCCGCACACACACACACACACACATCTCCTCATTGGAGCCCATCAGGGTGAAATAGTGGTTGGGAAACCCACACTAAATTAACAAATGCAAAGAATCGAGGAGATTCTTCAAAATAATGTGGCTGAGAGAGAGGGAGAGAGTGATGACGGAGGGATGGAGGAGGGGTAGAGGACAGGCAAGGTGACAGATGAGGGGAAGACAGGATAACAATGGAGCATATTTCCTTTGAATCTCTCTCTCTCTGGAAGGGTCCATGTCTGCTCTTGGGCTATATTGAATCTTTATGTTTTTAAATAGGCATTGCTTTTTATACTTGTCGCCGATTTAGAAATGGCCTAGGAGATTGTTCCCATCTCTTCTTTCTAAAGGCTCCGTAAGGGTTTGTCCCATATACTGCTTACGTACAGGACAGAGACACTCGCACACACACACACACACACACACACACACACACGCACGCACGCACGCACGTACGCACGCACGCACGCACGCACGCACAAACGCACGCACGCACGCACGCACCTGTCTCTTATACACATCTAGATGTGTATAAGAGACAGGTGTGTGTGTGTGTCCTTCCATCTTTACTACGTGGACAATTATAGATGGGTCGGACAGTAGAGCGTGTGTGTGTGTGATTGTGTGTGGACTGTGAAAGACCAGTAGTGCTGTGTCCATCGCTCAAAGCCCTCTCTGTCTGTGGCCCTAACAGAGAGAACATGTGTCAAACACACCCCCACCCACACTGCTATATCAATCAACCCCCACACACACACACACACACACACACACTTACCCCTGCACTCTTTCCCTACATATACACACGCGCACACACACACAAAGACAGACACACACACACACTCACAACCACACACACTACTCCCTTGTGACTTTGAGAGAGGCGTTGTATTACCAAGAGTGTGTGATGCCATGATGGTTATTACCAGAGATAAGACCTTTATAGTCCGTCAGGGTTTAGCGGTGAAACGACACAACGCTGCGTTCAAGACTCTCAACGCCCGAGTCAGCGCCCAGCCACCGCCAGAGAGGATTATGGGAGACGCTGTGTTTTAGTGTCTACTGGCAGTGCTAATAAACCGTCCCTCACATCTCATCACCACACACACACACACAGACATCTCATCACCACACACACACACATCTCATCACCACACACACACACAAATAAAAAGCACTGCATCTTTAAATGAAATTTCCAATTGAAAAACTTAACAGGCCCTTCCAAATTGCCAGAGAATTTAACCGACCAGTCAAGCCCTATAATAACAGTCTGTGCTGCTAGAGAGACAGGAGAGGTGACATGGGGAGAGGAGGGAGAGGGGGGGGGGGTTTTACATGGCTGGGGAGTAGAGGGAGAGGGGGGTGGGGGTTACATGGCCTGGGAGTGGAGGGAGAGGGGGTGGGGGTTACCATGGCTGGGGAGTGGATGGAGAGAGGGGGTTGGGGTTACATGGCTGGAGATGGAGGGAGAGGGGGGTGGGGTTACATGACTGGGGCCAGGAGGGAGAGGGGGAGTGGGGGTTACATGGCTTGGGGAGTAGAGGGAGAGGGGGGTGGGGGTTACATGGCTGGGGAGAGGGAGAGGGGTGGGTAACATGCTGGGGAGAGGGAGAAGGGGGTGGGGTTACATAGCTGGGGAAGTGGAGGGAGAGGGGGTTGGAGTGTAATGGCTGGGGAGTGGAGGGAGAGGGGGTGGGGGTACACTGGCGGGGGAGTGGAGGGAGAGGGGGTGGGGGTTACATGGTGGGGAGTGGCGGGAGAGGGGGTGGGGGTTACATGGCTGGGGAGTGAGGGAGAGGGGGTGGGGTGTTACAGTGGGGAGTGGAGGGAGAGGGGGTGGGGGTTACATGGTGGGGAGAGGAGGGAGAGGGGGTGGGGGGTTACATGGCTGGGGAGAGAGGGAGAGGGGGTGGGGGTTACAGGCTGGGGAGTGGAGGCAGAGGGGGTGGGGTTCCTGGCTGGGAGAGGAGGTAGAGGGGGTGGGGGTTTAACATGGCTGGGGAGGTTGGAGGGAGAGGGGGGTGGGGGTTACAATGGCTGGGGAGAGGAGGAGGGGGGAGGGGGTTACAATGGCTTGGGGAGAGGAGGGAGAGAGGGGTGGGGGTTAATGGTGGGAGTGGAGGAGATGGGGGTGGGGATAACATGGCTGGGGAGTGGAGGGAGAGGGGTGGGGTTACATAGCTGAGGTGAAGGGAGAGGGGTGGGGATTACATGTGTTGGTAGAGGGCGTGGGGTGGGGTTAGTTACATGGTGGGGAGTGGGAGGGAGGGGGGTGAGAGGTTACATGGTTGGGGATGGAGGGAGGTTGGGGGGGGGGGTTACATGGCTGGGGAGTGGAGGGGAGGGGGGTGGGGGTTACATGGCTGGGGAGTGGAGGAGAGGGGGTGGGGGTGTACAGTGGCTGGGGAGTTGGAGCGCAGAGGGGGGTGGGGGTTACATGAGCTGGGGAGTGGAGGCGAGAGGGGGGTGGGGGTTACATGGCTGGGTGAGAGGAGGAGGGGGTTGGGGTTACATGGCTGGGAGAGAGGAGAGGGGGTGGGGTTTACATGGCTGGGGAGTGGAAGGAAGCGGGGGGTGGGGGTTACATGGCTGGGGTAGTAGGAGTAGAGGGAGGGTGGGGGTTGACGATGGCTGGGGTGAGCTGAGGTGAGGGAGGGGGTGGGCGGTTACACCCTAGCTGGGGCAGGGAGGGAGCAGGGGGGGGACGGTAATGGCTGGGGAGAGGAGGGAGAGAGGGAGGTGGGTAGGTTACAGCTGGGGAGTGGAGGGAGGGACGGGTGGGGGTTCAGGGCGAGGGGGTGGGACATACTGGCTGGCGTGAGTGGAGGGAGAGGGGGTGGGTTTTACATGAGCTGAGGAAGTGGAAGGCAGCAAGGAGGGTGGCGCGATTCAATATGGTTGTAGAGGGGGTAGGAGGGTTCAGTTAACATAGGCTGGCGAGAGTGAGGGAAGAGGGGGATGCCGAGTTCATGGTTTGGGAGTGGAGGCACCGTTGGGGAGTGGGGGTATCCTGGCTGGGGCGAGAGAGAGGTGCAAGAGGGGGTGGGAGTCTACATAGCGATGGATGGAAGGGAGAGGGGTGGGAGTTACATGGCTGGGGAGTGGAGGAGTGGGGGTGGGTTACCATGGCCTGGGGAGTCGGGAGGGAGAGTGGGTTGGGGTGTACATGGCAGGCCAGATAGGGGGGAGGGGGTTCAATGGTTGTAAAGAGTGGGGATGGGTTCGTTACAGTGGCCTGGGGGTGGAGGAAAAATGAGGGGTGGGAGTGCGGTGGGGAGTGAGAGGGGGGTGGTCAATGGCTGGGAGGATGGCAGGGATGGGCCGGGGAGTCTTCATGGCTGGGGATGCGGGACCGGGGTTGAGTAACATGGCTGAGGGGAAGTGGAGGGAGCAGTGGCGTTGGGTGGTTAACATGGCTAGGGAAGAAGGCGGGTGGGGGTTATATTGGTGAGGAGGTTGAGGAGAGGGGTGGGGTTACATGGCTGGGGAAGTGGAGGGAGAGGGGGGTGGGAAAGTTTACAGGCTGGGGAGTAGGAGGGCGTGGGGGGGGGGGGTTTACATGCTGGGGGTGAAGGGGGGGGTGGGAGTAATGCGCTGGGAGATTGCGCAGGGTGGTGGGGGTTTACATCGCGCTGGTGAGAGAGGGGTGGGGTACTGGTGAAGGGGGGAGGAGGATGGGCGGTTACATGCTGGGGAGAGGAAGTGGTGGGCCGGTTATAGGGTGAGATGGAGTGGAGAGAGGGGCGGTGGGGGTTCCAAGGCTGAGGAGAGTGGAGGGAGAGGGGGTTACATGGCTGCGGGATGGAGGGAGAGGGGGTGGAAGGTGCTACATGCCTGGGGATGGAGGGAGAGGGGCAGTCGCGCGGTCTACATGGCTGGGGAGTGTGGTGTGTTTTCTGTGTGGGTGTGTATGCGGCCTTATGTGTGGCATCCGTGTGCTCATGGACATTTGAGGTGTGTGGAAGGGCGAGTGTTCAAATTCAAGTGATTTCATTGTACTCGTGCAAAAAAATCATTTAAAATTTAGAACTCTAAAGAGCCTTGGGCAGTTTCCCATGGAGACCAATAAGACAACAAACAGCAGGCAGGCAAGGTAAGCTAGGCGGCAGACACGCACAGACAAGACAGAGACAGTCAACTGAACAGACAGACAGAGCAGACAGACGAGGACATGAGACAGACAGTGACAGCAGACAGTCCAGAGACAGCCGGAGGGCCTCCACTTGCTATTTCCCGGCGTCTCCTGGACCTTATGGTCGGTAATGAAATCAGGGAGAAGTGGAGTGGAAGAAGCATATAAAGCTGTCTAACCCACAAGGTCAACGCTGTGGCATAATGATTTTATTTACTCAGGGCTCAAGAGGGAGCCCTGCACCGCCTCAGCACTGCACACGACACAGCCACAAGCCCTGAGCACACACAGACAAATGCACTGCTGCGGGCAACATACCCCTGCTAACCAGCTGGACGCGCAACAGACCTGGAACACACACATGACCAATATCACCACACGACAGATTTACCGAAGTTTCATACTACAATCACACACTGAAACCCATCAATGCCACAGTCAGTCACAACAATCAGTGCTACAGACACAGGCTGGAATCACAATACTAAGTCTCCGTGTAATGTAGTAAGGGGAAGGGGTGATGGTGGGACGAGTAAAGTGGGGAGGCAGAGAGTGTAAAGAGGGGAGGAAAGGGGGAGGAGGGAGCAGGAGAGAAGTGGTAACGCAGGGCAAGAAAGGGGGAGGAAGGAGAAGAGTGTAAGACGGGAGGAACAGGGGGAGGAGGGACGCCGGAAAGGTAATGTGCTATCTGTAAACACCACCCAGGCCGGCTCGATCACCAGGGTTTTGATTCCTTGTTATTGTTTACGTGTGTAGTGTAGTGCCGTGTGCGTGGTGCCGTGTGTAGTGTGTGTGTGTGCTTGCATCAGATATTTGTTTATGAATGCTTGGTGTAGATAACTCATGTCTAGAGCCTGAGTTGTGCATGGTTTATTTGGTGGTGTATACCTGTGGTGTGACACAGTGGTGTGACACAGATGGTGTGATACCTGTGGTGTGACACAGGTGGTGTGATATAGGTGGTGTGAACAGGTGGTGTGATACAGGTGGTGTGATATAGGTGGTGTGATCTATATCACAGGTGACACAGGTGGGTGATACAGGTGGTGTGATATAGGTGGCGTGATACCGGTGGTGTGACACAGGTGGTGTGATATAGGTGGTGTGATAAAGGTGGTGTGATACAGGTGGTGTGAGAAAGGTTTGTGATACTGTGGTGTGATACCTGTGGTGTGATATCTGTGGTGTGATACCTGTGGTGTGATATAGGTTGGTGTGATATAGGTGGTGTGATAAGGAGTGGTGTGACACAGGTGGTGTGATTACAGGTGGTGTGATATAGGTGGCGTGATACCTGTATTGTGACACAGGTGGTGTGATATAGGTGGTGTGATACCTGTGGTGTGACAACAAGTGGTGTGATATAAGGTGGTGTGATAAAGGTGGTGTGATACAGGTGGTGTGAGAAAGGTGTTGTGAATACTTGTGGTGTGATACTGTGGTGTGATACTGTGGTGTGATATCTGTGGTGTGATACTGTGGTGTGATATAGGTGGTGTGATAAAGGTGGTGTGATAAAGGTGGTGTGATACCGGTGGGTGTGATACCTGTGGTGTGATACCTGTGGTGTGATACCTGTGGTTGTGGATAAAGGTGGTGTGATAAAGGTGGTGTGATAAAGGTGTGTGATTACTGTGTGAGATACTGTCAGTGTGAATATAGTTGGTGTGATAAAGGTGGTGTGATTACCTGTGGTGTGATACAGTGGTGTGATAAGGGTGGTGTGATGAAGATGGTGTTATTAAGGTGGTGCAATATAGTTGGTGTGTGAAAAGATGGTGTGATAAGGTGGTGTGATATAGGTGGTGTGATACTGTGGTGTATATCTGTGGGGTGATTTACTGTGGTGAGATAAGGTGTGTGATAAAGGTGGTGTGATATAGGTGGTGTGATACCTGTGGTGTGATACCGGTGGTGTGATATAGGTGGGGTGATAAAGGTGTCGTGATATAGGTGGTGTGATACTGTGGTGTGATAAGGTGGTGTGATAAAGGTGTTTGTGATATAAGTGGCGTGATACTGTGCGTGTGATCCAGTGGTGTGATAAGGTGTTGTGATGAAGTGGTGTGATAAGGTGGTGTGATAGGTGGTGTGATAAGTGGTGTGATATAGGTGTGTGATATAGGTGGTGTGATACAGGTAGTGGTGTGATACCTGTGGTGTGATATAGGTGGTGTGATCTATATCACAGGTGAACAGGTTGGGTGATACGGTGGTGTGATATAGGTGTCCGTGATGACAGTGGTGTGGACACAGGTGGTGTGGATATGGTTGGTGTGATAAAGGTGTGTGATACAGTGGTGTGAGACGGTGTTGTGGATACATGTGTGTGATACCTGTGTGTGATATCTGTGGTTGTATACCATGTGGTGTGATATAGGCTGGTGTGATATAGGTGGTGTGATAACGGTGGTGTGACACAGGTGGTGTGATACAGGTGGTGGTGATATAGGTGCGTGATACTGTATTGTGACACAGGTGGTGTGGAATATAGGTGGTGTGATTACCTGTGTGTTGTGACACAAGTTGGTGTGATATAGGTGGTTGGTGATAAGGTGGTGTGATACAGAGTGGTGTGAGAAAGGTGTTTGTGATACATGTGGTGTGATACCTGTGGTTGTGATACGCTGTGGTGTGATAACGTTGGTTGTGATAACCGTGGTGTGATATATGGTGTTGATAACTGAGGTCTGTGATAAAGGTGGTGTGATACCGGTGTTGTGATACTGTGGTGTGATACCTTGTGGTGTGATACTGTGGTGTGATCAAGGTGGTGTGAAAAGGTGTGTGATAAGGTGGTGTGATAACTGTGGTGAGATACTGATTTTGTGTGATATAGTTGGTGTGGCATAAGGTGGTGTGATACCTGTGGTGTGATACCAGTGGTGTGATAAGGCGTGGTGTGATGAAGTGTGTATTTAAGGTGGTGGCAATATAGTTGGTGTGATAAAATGGTGTGATAAGGTGGTGTGAGTATAGGTGGTGTGGATACTGTGGTGTGATCTCTGTGGGGTTGTACCTGTGGTGAGATAAAGGTGTGTGATAAGGTGGTGTGATATAGGTGGTGTGATACCTGTGGTGTGATACGCGTGGTGTGATATAGGTGGGGGGATAAAGTGTCGTATATAAGGTGGTGTGAATACCTGTGGTGGTGATAAAGGTGGTGTGATAAAGGTGTTTGTGATATAAGTGGCGTGAATACCTGTGGTGTGATACTGTG
>NW_019942679.1:350046-361431 GCF_002910315.2 Salvelinus sp. IW2-2015
GCACGGCACACAATACACACACAACACATATCATCACCAGACACCACAAACACACACACCCAGCACAAATGCTCATCACCAAGGCACACCCACACAACACACGCACGCACGCACGCGCACGCGACGTCCACACACAACACACACACACATCTGCCTTCATTGCGAGCCCATGCAGGGTGAATAGTGGTTGGGAACCCACATAAATTAACAATGCAAAAGCAGACGAAGCGAGATTATTCAAATAACTGTGAGTCTTAGAGAGAGAGGGAGAGAGGTGATTGACAGGGGGCATGGAAGGAGAGGGTAGAGGACAGGCAAGGTGACAGTGAAGGGGAAGACAGGATAACATGGAGCAGTATTTCCTTTAATTCCTCTCCTCTGGGAAAGGGATCCATAGTGCATGGCATCTTGGGACTATATTGAATCTTTATGTTTTTAATAGAGCCATTGGCTTTTTATACTTGTTCGCCCGATTTAGAAATGGCCTAGGAGATTTGTTCCATCTCTTCTTTCAAAGGCTCCGTAAGGGTTTCAGATACGTGCTTTACTGAGCCACGAGACAGAGATAAAAACTCTGCTTACCACACACGGAAAAACTGATCACACACGTAACAACACACACGCACACGCACAAAGCACGCAGTCGGCACGCAACGCACGGACACGACGCACAAACGCACGCAGCGCAGCACGCACGCAACAGCACGCGACGGCACAGCACGCACACGCCGACGCAGGCTGCTACGACACCATAGAACGCAACGACGCACCACAGCAAACCACAGCACACAGCACACACACTAACAACACCAACAACACATTCACACACACCAAACCACCACACAGCCGATTCAACGCGAATCACAAACACACAACCTACTTACTCCAGCAGGAGCCTATCGTCACTGTAGTTGTATAGCACTGTGTTAACAGTAGATGCTTGTACTTGTAGCCGCCAGAGTGGAAGGCAGCGTTTTAATGGAGTCATTCAACGAGGTAAGTACAGGCCCTAATGGCAGGAAGAAGTATTATTAAAGCTTCCAATAAATATTTACAATGTAAAGATACACGGAAGTAAAGAAATTTAACTTCAAAACACATCATTATCTATTTTCTATACTGTGCTAATATCACATAATTGAGTATATACATTGATAATTGGTATATGAGATGAACAAATTAACAGACATAAGAAAACAGATAAGACGACACGCCACGCTGACGAGTCTACTTGATGAGCAACCTGGACGCTTCAAAAGGAAACATAACCTTGCTATATCACATAGTACTAGATACTGAAGCAGTAATGACGTGGAAGTGAACTTAAGATTAAAGACGTGACTTACTGTTACTGTAGCCCTTGCTCCATGTCCCATAACAAACTTAGCGTGATCTCGACAATAGGTTCATTCATAGATAGTAAATTACTCATGGATGATGGGATAATAACTGATATGTAAAAATATGATTGAAGAAGGGAATACTGAGTATCAATTATAGTTTTGGACAGTAGTTAGCGTGAAGCACCATCATTGTCCTTGAACCTCCATAGTTTTTGGTCTATCTAAATCGTGTTTCATTAAATAACATACTGTCTATGTGGAGTTGTGTCATAACTTTCTTTCCCTGTCTTTCCGTGGAGACACACACACACACACCACACAACACAACACACATAACACACGCAACACACGCGACACAATCGCACATCACCCGCACACACAACACAAACACACAACACACACACACACACACAACACACCACAACACAACTACACAACAGCACACACAACACACACACCACACAGTCCTTGCTTCTATCTTAGTGAGTGTAGAAAGCCGGGGTTTCACGTAGTCCAAGACAGATGAGATCTTCTCCGTATTCACGAGGGTATCCAGTTTAACATTTTTCAGATGCCATCTTTCTAAATTTCCATTTCATCAAGCGTTCCTTTCTTCCATCGGAACTGACAGCTAGTCCTGTGAAACATAAACTATGCCATGTTCCACAGCTCCGTTCTTTTGTCCCCTCATCATGTTCCCAGCTAAGGACTCTGTGACTTTACGGTGTGTGTGTGTTGTGTGTTGGTGTGTGTGGTGTGTGTGTGTTGGTGTGTGTGTGTGTGTGTGTGTGTGTGTGTGTGGTGTGTGTGTGTGGTGGTAGTGTTGTGTGTGTGTTGGTGTGTGTGGTGTGTGTTGGTGTGTGTGTGTGTGTGTGTGTGTGTGTGTGTGTGTGTGTGTGTGTGGTGTGGTCGCGTTGTTTGTTGTTTTGACCATAATAAAAGTTGCTTAGCTAAAAACATGACTATCGTAAGCGAGAAAATGAATATCAGAGTACTGTACGTAATCAAGATCTGCGTTTGAATTGCCAGACTGCCGACCTTAACAACAGGCGATTTTCAATTGAAAGGAGTATTATTTCATATCCATACTCAAGGTATTGAAATTGAAACTATTTCTTATTCATCTACATATGTGTGTGTATCTATGGACCCTGTTCTGCCGATATCCCTTATATAATTGTGTAATGTTTCAGTCATGCAGTAAATTCTAATGTAACCGTGCCAGAATACTGCAGCGCAGATCCAGTATAATGCCTCCTGATATTCCCTAAAAGATAATTTTTATTTCATTATGCGACCGATTAACTGGAAAAATGAACTGAATACATTTCTACAGGACCGCGAGCGTACAGCTTAAACTTCCCTCCGACTGTTAAACGCCTGTCCAATTTGTCCTCTTTAACATCAAAGCCATGCCTGCTCACCTTCACACAGCCTCATTCATCTCCTTCACAGATCTCTGCTATGCTAAAAACAATCCCACCCCGTCTCCTCTCCTATTCCCTGCCCTCCCAAGCCTTGTCCAACTTGATTTTGTTATTACTATTGCTACCAAATCCTTATAAATGTGATTTAAGGCTTGGCGGCGCCGTGCTCTTGTTTTAGCCTTCCTGCTGTGGCGATTTACGGCGTGAGGGAAAGAGAGAGGGAAGAGAAGGAGGGAAAGGGGGGAGAGGGAAGGGGAAGGCCCCTCTAAGTATTTCATAACGTCGCCACTGAAATCAGTCAGGCAGAGGCTGATTGGGGAAGAGTGGTGTTATTGCAGTGTGTTTCTGCGCCTGCACCCGGAGAGCAGTAAAGCATCAATAAAATAAACAAGCACCTGCATCTTTAAATGAAATTTCAATTGAAAAACTTAACAGGCCCTTCAAAATTGCAAGAATTTAAAACCGACCATAGCCTATAATAACAGTCTGTGCTGGCTAGAGAGCAGGAGAGGGTGACATGGGGGAGAGGGAGGGAGCAGGGGGGGGGGTTTTTACATGGCGGGGAAGTAGAGGGAGAGGGGGGTGGGGGTTACATGGCCTGGGAGTGGAGGAGAGGGGGGTGGGGGTTACCATGGCTGGGGAGTGGATGGAGAGGGGGGTTGGGAGTTACTGGCCTGGATGTGAGGGGAGAGGGGGGTGGGGGTTACATGCTTGGGCCAGGAGGGAGAGGGGGGTGGGGGTTAACATGGCTTGGGGATAAGAGGGAGAGGGGGGTGGGGGTTACATGGCTGGGGAGAGGGAGAGGGGTGGGTTACATGGCTGAGGGAGAGGGAGAAGGGGGTGGGGTTACATAGCTGGGGAGTGGAGGGAGAGGGGGTTGGAGGTTATGGCTGGGGAGTGGAGGGAGAGGGGGGTGGGGGTACATGGCGTGGGAGTGGAGGGAGAGGGGGTGGGGGTTACATGGCTGGGGAGTGGAGGGAGAGGGGGTGGGGGTTACATGGCTGGGGAGTGAGGCAGAAGGGGGTGGGGGTTACAGCTGGGGAGTGGAGGGAGAGGGGGTGGGGGTTACATGGCTGGGGAGAGGAGGGAGAGGGGGGTGGGGGTTACATGGCTGGGGAGAGGAGGGAGAGGGGGGTGGGGTTACATGGCTGGGGAGTGGAGGCAGAGGGGGTGGGGGTTCCATGGCTGGGGAGAGGAGGTAGAGGGGGGTGGGGGTTACATGGCTGGGGAGTGGAGGGAGAGGGGGGGGTTACATGGCTGGGGAGAGGAGAGGGGGGAGGGGTTACATGGCTGGGGAGAGGAGGGAGAGAGGGGTGGGGGTTACATGGCTGGGGAGTGGAGGGAGGGGGGTGGGGATAACATGGCTGGGAGTGGAGGGAGAGGGGTGGGTTACATAGCTGAGGATGGAAGGGAGAGGGGTGGGGAATTACATTGGTTGTAGAGGGGGGGCGTGGGGTTAGTTACATGGCTGGGGCGTGGGAGGGAGAGGGGGTGGAGGTTACATGGTTGGGGAGTGGAGGGGAGGTTGGGGGTGGGGGTGTGCCATGGCTGGGAGTGGAGGGAGAGGGGTGGGGGTACAATGGCGGGGAGTGGCGGCGTGTGGTGTGATACCTGTGGTGTGATAAAGGTGGTGTGATAAAGGTGGTGTGATATAGGTGGTGTGATACCTGTGGTGTGATATAGGTAGTGTGATACCTGTGGTGTGATACCTGTGGTGTGATATAGTTGGTGTGATAAAGGTGGTGTGATAAAGGTGTGAGTTTGTGTTCTGAAACCTTTGACCGGTAGTGTACAGTGCCTTTCAGAAAGTATTCACACCCATTGACTTGTTTTACAGCCTGAATTTAGATTTTTTTTGTCACTGGCCTACACACAATACCCCATCATGTCAAAGTGGAAGTATGTTTCTCGAAATGTTAACACATTTATTAAAAATGAAAAGCTGWAATGTCTRYYGWCAATAAAGTATTCAACCCACTTGTTATGGCAAGCCTAAATTAGTACAAGAGTAAAAATGTGCTTAACAAGTCACATAATAAGTTGCATGGACTCACTCTGTGCGCAATAATAATGTTTAAAATTATTTTTGAATGACTACCTCATCTCTGTACCCCCCACACATACAATGATATGTAAGGTCCCTCAGTTGAGCAGTGAATTTCAAACAGATTCAACCACAACGACCACAGAGGTTTTCCAATGCCTCGCAGAGAAGGGCACCTATTGGTAGATGGGTAAAATAAAATAAAAAGCAGACTTTGAATATATCCCTTTAAGCATGGGAAAGTTAGTAATTACACTTTGGATTGTGTATCAATACACCCAGTTTTTCAGGATGAAAAAGAAACGGAACGGAGCAAAGCACAGGCAAATCCTAGAGGAAAACCTGGTTCAGTCTGCTTTCCACCAGACACTGGGAGATGAATTCACCTTTCAGCAGGAAAATAACCTAAAACACAAGGCACTGGAGCTTACCAAAAAGACAGTGAATGTTCGTTCCTGAGTGGCCGAGTTACAGTTTTGACTTAAATCTACATGAAAATCTTTGTCAAGAACTGAAAATGGTTGTCTTGCAATGACCAAGAAACAATTTGACAGAGCTTGAAGAATGTTGAAAATAATAATTGGCAAATGCTTCACAGTCCAGGTGTGGAAAGCTCTTAGATACTTACCCAGGAAGACTCAAATCAAATCAAATCAAATGTTATTTGTCACATATACATGGTTAGCAGATGTTAATCCGAGTGTAGCGAAATGCTTGTGCTTCTAGTTCCGACCATGCAGTAATATCTAACAAGTAATCTAACAATTTCACAACAACTACCTAATACACAGAAGTGTAAAGGAATGAATAAGAATATGCACATAAAAATATATGGATGAGCGATGGCCGAACGGCATAGGCAAGATTCAGTAGATGGTATAGAGTACAGTATATACATATGAGATGAGTAATGTAGGGTATGTAAACATTATATAAAGTGGCATTGTTTAAAGTGGCTAGTGATACATTTATTACATCCAATTTTTTATTTTTAAAGTGGCTAGATATTTGAGTCAGTATGTTGGCAGCAGCCACTCTATGTTAGTGATGGCTGTTTAACAGTCTGATGGCTTTGAGATAGAAGCTGTTTTTCAGTCTCTCGGTCGCTTTGATGTACCTGTACTGACCTCGCCTTCTGGATGATAGCGGGGTGAAAACAGGCAGTGGCTCGGGTGGTTGTTGTCCTTGATGATTTTTTGGCCTTCCTGTGACATCGGGTGGGTGTAGGTGTCCTGGAGGGCAGGTAGTTTTCACCGGTGATGCGTTTGTGCAGACCTCACTACCCTCTGGAGAGCCTTATGGTTGTGGGCGGAGCAGTTGCTGTACCAGGCGGTGATACAGCCCGACAGGATGCTCTCGATTGTGTATCTGTAAAAGTTTGTGAGTGTTTTTGGTGACAAGCCACATTTCTTCAGCCTCCTGAGGTTGAAGAGGCGCTGCTGCGCTTTCTTCACCATGCTTTCTGTGTGGGTGGACCATTTCAGTTTGTCCGTGATGTGTATGCCGAGCAACTTAAAACTCTCCACCTTCTCCACTACTGTCCCGTCGATGTGGATAGGGGGCTGCTCTCTCTGCTGTTTCCTGAAGTCCACGATTATCTCCTTTGTTTTGTTGACGTTCAGTGTGAGGTTATTTTCCTGACACCACACTCTGAGGGCATTCACCTCCTCCCTGTAGGCCGTTTCGTCGTTGTTGGTAATCAAGCCTACCACTGTAGTGTCATCTGCAAACTTGATGATTGAGTTGGAGGCGTGCATGGCCACGCAGTCATGGGTGAACAGGGAGTACAGGAGAGGGTTGAGAACGCACCCTTGTGGGGCCCCATTGATGAGGATCTGCGGGGTGGAGATGTTGTTTCCTACCCTCACCACCTGGAGGCGGCCCGTCAGGAAGTCCAGCACCCAGTTGCAAAGGGCGGGGTCGAGACCCAGGGTCTCGAGCTTAATGACGAGTTTGGAGGGTGCTATGGTGTTAAATGCTGAGCTGTAGTCGATGAACAGCATTCTTACATAGGTAGTCCTCTTGTCCAGATGGGGAGTGTGCAGTGTGATTGCGATTGCGTCCTCTGTGGACCTATTGGGGCGGTAAGCATATTGGAGTGGGTCTAGGGTGTCAGGTAAGGTGGAGGTGATATGGTCCTTGACTAGTCTCTCAAAGCACTTCATGATGACAGAAGTGAGTGCTACGGGGCGATAGTAATTTAGCTCAGTTACCTTAGCTTTCTTGGGAACAGGAACAATGGTGGCCCTCTTGAAGCATGTGGGAACAGCAGACTGGGAAGAGGATTGATTGAATATGTCCGTAAACACACCAACCACACACCACCAGCCAGCATGCTCTGAGGACGCGGCTAAGGATGACGTCTGGGCCGGCAGCCTTGCGAGGGTTAACACGTTTAAATATTTTACTCACTTTGGCTGCAGAGAAGGAGCACCCGCAAGTGTTGGTACCGTGCCGTGTCGGTGGCACTGTATTGTCCTCAAAGCGAGCGAATAAGTTGTTTAGTTTGTCTGGGAGCAAGACATCGTGGTCCAAGACGGGGCAGTCCGTGATTGACTGTAGACCCTGCCACATACCTCTCGTGTCTGAGCCGCTGAATTGCGACTCTACTTTGTCTCTATACTGACGCTTAGATTGTTTGATTCCTTGCGGAGGGAATAGCCACACTGTTTGTATTCGGTCATGTTTCCGGTCGCCTTGCCCTGATTAACAGCATTGGTTTGCGCTTTCAGTTTTGCGCGAATGCTGCCATCAATCCACGGTTTCTGGTTTCTGAAGGTTTTAATAGTCGCTGTGGGTACAACATCACCGATGCACTTGCTAATAAACTCGCTCACCAAATCAGCGTATTCATCAATGTTATTGTCCGACGCTATGCGGAACATATCCCAGTCCACGTGATCGAAGCAATCTTGAATCCGATTGGTCGGACCAGCGTTGAACAGATCTGAGCACGGGCGTTTCCTGTTTTAGTTTCTGTGTATAGGCTGGGAGCAACATAATGGAGTCGTGGTCAGATTTTCCGAAAGGAGGGCGGGGGAGTGCTTGGTATGCGTCGCGGAAGTTAGAGTAACAATGATCCCGGGCGGTTGCGCATTCGATATGCTGATAAAATTTAGGGAGCCTTGTTTTCAGATTAGCCTTTTTAAAATCCCCAGCTACAATAAATGCAGCCTCAGGATATGTGGTTTACAGTTTACATAGAGTCCAATAAGGTTCTTTCAGGGCCGTCGAGGTGCCTGTTTGGGGGGGATATACACGGCTGTGATTATAATCGAAGAGAATTCTCTTGGTAGATAATGCGGTCGGCATTTAATTGTAAGGAATTTTAGGTCAGGTGAACAAAAGGACTTGAGTTCCTGTATGTTGTTATGATCACACCACGTCGCGTTAATCGTAAGGCATACACCCCCGCCCTTCTTCTTACCAGAGAGATGTTTGTTTCTGTCGGCGCATTGATTGAAGAAACCAGGTGGCTGTACCGGCTCTGATAACGTATCCCGAGTGAGCCATGTTTCCGTAAAACAAAGAACGTTACAATTTCTGATGTCTCTCTGGATCCTTGCTCGGATTTCGTCTACCTTGTTGTCAAGAGACTGGACATTGGCGAGTAGTATACTCGGGAGCGGTGCGCGATGTGCCCGTCTACGGAACCTGACCAGAAGACCGCTCCGTCTACACCTTCTGAGGCGCAGTTGTTTTGGGTCGCCGGCTGGGGTCCGATCCATTGTCCTGGGTGGTGGACCAAACAGAGGATCCGCTTCGGGAAAGTCGTATTCCTGGTCGTAATGTTGGTAAGTTGACGTTGCTCTTATATCCAATAGTTCCTCCCGGCTGTATGTAATAAGACTTAAGATTTCCTGGGGTAACAATGTAAGAAATAATACATTAAAAAAAAATACTGCATAGTTTCCTAGGAACGTGAGGCGCCCATCTCTGTCGGCACCGGAAGTATCTCACAGCTGTAATCACTGCCAAAGGTGCTTCAACAAGTATTAACTCAGGGGTGTGAACAACTATGTAAATGAGATATTTCTGTATTTCTTTTTAAATACATTTTGCAAAAATGTCTGAAAACATGTTTTCATGATGGGGTATTGTGTGTAGATAGGTGAGAGATTTTTATTTATTTAATCCATTTTGAATTCAGGCTGTAACAAAGTAAAATGTGGAATAAGTCAAGGGGTATGAATACTTTCTAAAGCCACTGTAGATTGTTTATTTGTACAATATGTGTTGGTCTTTAAGATTTGAGATTATTCCTTACAGAGTCAAGTATATTTGTCCAGGCCTTAATTGTTCATTGACTAGCACCATTCATTTTCGCGTTCGATAATTCTAATGTTATAATTTCTAATAGCAACTGTATCCACTGGTGAATTGGGAGAGAGTGAGGTGATTGCCATCTAAGAGCCAACATCTTTTTTTTGTGGCAGTGCTGCCTGCCAGTAGAAATCGCCTCTGATTTGACTGAGAGATTCAAAGAGCAATCATTGTCAGTTTTAACGTAAATCTGCTTGAAAATCTATGGCAGGAATTGAAAATGGTTGTCTAGCAATGATCAACAACCAATTTGACAGAGCTTGAATCATTTTTTTAAGAATAGTGGACAAATATTGTACAATCCAGGTGTGGAAAGCTCTTAGAGACTTACTCAGATGTCTAACAGCTGTAATCGTTGCCAAATGTGATTCTAACATGTATTGACACAGGGGTTTGATTACTTATGCAAATTACATATTTCTGTATTTGATTTTCAATACATTTGAAAAATATATAATGGGGTATTGTGTGTCTATTGGTGTGAGAGAAAAAATGTAATGTAATCAATTTTGAATTCTGGCAGTAACACAACAAACTGTGGAATAAGTCAAGGGGTGGTAAGGGTTAGTGTTGGGTGAGGGTGAGCTAAGGTGAGGTTTCTGGCTACCTCCCCCTCTCTCCTTCTCTCCTCCCTCTGGTCCCGGTGACAACTGGGGGAGCCGTTAGCCGTTAGTAGTTAGCAATGCAGCATGCTCCGAGCACGCTCAATCACCTTGATCCACTTGCCCTTGCTGGAGCGCATTATCCTGCTACTGTGTGTGTGTGTGTGTGTGTGTGTGTGTGTGTGTGGTGTGTGTGGTGTGTGGTGTGTGTGTGTGTGTTGTGTGTGTGTGTGTGTGTGTGTGTGTGTTGTGTGTGTGTGTGTGTGTGTGTGTGTGTGTGTGTGTGTGTGTTGTGTGTGTGTGTGTGTGTGTGTGTGTGTGTGTGTGTGTGTGTGTGTGTGTGTGTGTGTGACCATTACCCTGGTACAGTGAAATGTAAATGGGGGATGAAAACATTACCTTGAAATGAGCTTTCAGAAATTATCAATCAGAGCAGGTAGTAGGGAGGGAGGGTAAGGAAGCAGGACACAAGGAAGACTTAGCCAGACAGACTAGGAAGCAAAAAAATCATACTATTTCCATAGTTAACCCATTCCTTTTTTATGTGAAAGCTGGAGGAGAGGAGAGAGAATAAAGGAGGGTAAACTCTCCTTAGACTTCGTTAACGGAGGACACACTGAACACAGAACTCAGTGGCTATTGTGTGTGTGTGGATATTACAGTTTTTTACAACCACTTTGGCACTAATTTCAGAACCTTGTGGTCATTTTTCAAAACTTTAGACACAAAACTCAAAACGGGCATCACTTGTAACACAGGCTGTGTTAATGGCGTGTGGCGTGCAGAATGGCATCTCTTAACGTACAACACCATGAATAATTCAGGCTGTTGTGGAGGCAAAAGGGGGTCCTACCCAGTACTAGATAGGTGTACCTAATAAAGTGGCAGTAATGTGTACAGTAATGTCAAATCTGATAACATGATCTGGAAAGGTGGTACATGGGACCATAGAAACAGTATCTGATAAAGAATGATGATGAAATATTACATCCATAGATAATGTAGTCCAATTGGTTCATGTTCCACGGTAAATGGTGTCAATGGATCTCGTTATCCTGAAACTTTCATGATCTAAACATGGAATATTGTTAGTCAGTTTCCATAAAACTCTGCATTAAGAGTAATGCAACAGTTACTTATCATTTTGAGCAGTTGTATCAATTGATAGTTAGATCATTGTAATGAAATTAATAGACAGTCATCTCAGATGTAATGTGTGAATTGCATTTTGAAATGGGAATACTTTGATGTTAAGTTGTGTCATTTTGAACGGATGATTTTAGTTCAATGATCAAATGATCTTAGCTTTATGTGTATTGTATCCAAGCAATTGGAAAAACTGTTAGAGTTTTGAAAATTTTGCATTTTGATCATTGGTTGTGAGTTTTGTGTCTAGAGTTTTGAAAAATGACATCAAGGTTCCGAAATTAGTGCKAAAGTGATTGTAAAAAACGGTATATATTGATGTGAAAATGTTTGTGCCTGCGTTTCTGTATGTAATTATGAAAATAACCGGAGCTCACACACCACACACACAACACACACACACACACACACACACACACACACCACACACACACACACACACACACACACACACACACAGCAAGAATCCTTCACACACATCTAGTTACAACAGCTCACGG
>NW_019942679.1:362091-367662 GCF_002910315.2 Salvelinus sp. IW2-2015
ACACACACACACACACACACACACACACACACACACACACACCCGTGCACGAGGCTTTTCTTCTGCATTGATGAAAAAATGATAATCCCTATTTTCTCTTTGTTCTTTTTTACTGAAAAGCTGTGGTCACTTTAACACGCTGTGTTCGAAATGAAGCCGTTAGATACCACCTGTCCCAGAGCTCTGGACCAATTGTGTGGTAGTAGACTGGACCTAAACCAATAAACCATAGTGTGTCAGCCCCCCTGCTCCACCCCACAGCCCAGCCCAACGAGTTTATAACCCACTACATCGTCCACCTCAACTCCACTTCCACCCTGTCACAGCCACGCAGCCTCTCCAGCAGCACCGCTACCCGGCAACACTACTAGCTACACCCTCCATAACCTGCAGCCATACCAACTGGATGGGTGAAACAATAATACATTTATGAAACATATTAACGATTAAACATATTAAAGTCTATCAAATCAAATCACATTTTATTTGTCACATGCGCCGAATACAACAGGTGTGGATCTTACCGTGAAATGCTTACTTACGAGCCCATAACCAACAATGCAGTTCAAGAAATAGAGTTAAGAAAATATTTACTAAATTAACTTAAATAAATAAAAATAAAAAATACACACTAAAATTACAATAACGAGGCTATGTACAGGGGGTACCTGTACAGAAAATAAACAGCGAGTAGCAGCAGTGTTAAAACACAGGGGGTGGGGGGGTCAATGTAAATAGTCCGGGTGGTCAATTTGCTTAATTGTTCAGCAGTCTTATGGCTTGGGGGTAGAAGCTGTTATGGAGCTTTTTGGTCCTAGACTTGGCGTTRCGGTACTGCTTGCCATGCGGTAGCAGAGAGAACAGTCTATGACTTGGGTGACTAGAGTCTTTGACCATTTTTAGGGCCTTCCTCTGACACCTCCTAGTATAGAGGTCCTGGATGTCAGGAAGCTTGGCTCCAGTGATGTACTGGGCTGTACGCTCTACCCTCTTTAGCGCCTTATGGTCATATGCCGAGCAGTTGCCATAACAGGTTGTGATGCAACTGGTCAGGATGCTATCGATGTTGCAGCTTTAGAACCTTTTGAGGATCTGGGGACCTGAGGGGGAAAAGCACGCCCTCTTCACGACTGTCTTGGTGTGTTTGGACCATGATAGTTTGTTGGTGATGTGCACACCAAGAAACTTGAAACTCTCGGCTCGCTCCACTACAGCCCCGTCGATGTGAATGGGGGCCTGTCCGGCCCTCCTTTTCCTGTAGTCCGTGATCATCTCCTTTGTGTTGCTCACGTTGAGGGAGAGGTTGTTGTCCTGGCACCACACTGCCAGATCTCCGACCTCCTCCCTGTAGGTTGTCTCATCGTTATCGGTGATCAGGCCTACCATCGTTGTGATGGTGTTGGACTCGTGCTTGGCCACGCATTCGTGGCTGAACAGGGAATATGCCTCAATTTGTGGTAGACAATCTTAGAAACACTAGAGTACACAGGGCAATGTCATATTGGTATTCATGCTTATATTGTGTGTAGTAATTATCAGCAGTTCTCTCTCTGAGCTCTTTCTCTCTCATATAACACACACACACACACACACCATACGCGCACACACACATTGTGTCCATACACACTTAGAGAACTATGTGTTCAGACAGACACTCAACTCAAGGTCCCCTTCAGGAAGTAGGCAGGGTGTTGACCCTGTCTGTAGTGACTTCCTTCCTGTCGGCCATATTAAAAAGACGCTAGCTAAGCCTGAATGAAGGCGTCTAATTTAGACCATCATGTCCCGCCCACACACGCACACACACACACATACATGCACATACACACGCCCCTATGCTAATGCTAACTGTAAGAACATGCTAAAGCCATTGTAATTTTAGACACACCCCTGTCGTAGCAATGCTTTAGGGGTCAGAGGTGATTGTGTGTTAGTGTTTCTTRCTGGTTCAGCCCAATTAGAATATCCCTGTTTATATCTGACCTTGGTAACACAGAGAGACTCTAGTGCTGACTAACACCCAGGTATAACTTAGCATTGTCTCTCTGGCMGTCTCTCCCTCCCTCTCTCTTTCTCAATTGTTCTCTTCTTCTCCTTTTAATCCTCTCAGCTAACAATTCTAGGGAGAGAACATGTTGTTCTAATGTTACCTGTAATGTTCCCCTAAAGTTTGAGTGTCCAGTTTTCCTTTAGTTAGGGGAACATTCTATCTATGTTACCAAAAACGTTCTGAGAACCTTTTAAGGATGTTTTGGTGTTAGTTAGGAGAACATTCCCTTAATGTCAAACATAAATGATCTAGAACGTGGCTGAAATATACAACATTCATGTTCTAGATGTGTTTTATGGAACGTTGCAGGAAGAATCATGTGTCCAGTTTCTGTGGGTCAGGAGAACATTCCATCAACGTCACACTAAACATACACAGAACATTGTTGCCGCGTTTTCAGAATAMAAGATATTAATGTTTCATGGGAACGTTGCAGAAACATTTTCTGTGTATCAGTTGTTAGGACG
Organism: Salvelinus sp. IW2-2015; assembly: GCF_002910315.2. Lineage (NCBI taxonomy): Eukaryota > Metazoa > Chordata > Actinopteri > Salmoniformes > Salmonidae > Salvelinus > Salvelinus sp. IW2-2015. Next base: position 364,609 of record NW_019942679.1, read on the forward strand.
TTGCCTGATGGTCTCTTGGAAACATTCGTTGCACATCATGGGAACATTCCTATTCCTGACATTCATTAGTTAATGACCTGATTGAGACTCTTAAGTCAGCATTATCTAAAGTTGCGGAAAAGTTTGCTGTCTCCTGTTCCAATCTCTTCCTCTCTTCAAATTCATACTGGAATCCAATAATCCAACGGATTTCCATTCATGACTACTATTTGAATCTCAGAATAAGCTTAGCCTTTACCTCAATCCTACCTCCTCTGGTACCATACTAAGGACAATACAGCCTCTTCCCAGAACATGTGTAACAGGGTGCTATCAGTGTGTTAAGGTTGTTTAAACCCTAGCAGTGTGCCTGCTGGTTGAATAAAGGGCTCTCCAGAGAGAGGGCTAGCTACCAGGGCCTTGGCTGCCTGACAAACACTATTCAGGGGAAATTCATGTCACCAAGCAAGCTTTGCAGCTTAGCGGTCCTGTGTATCAATACACCCACAGACTATATTCACTGACACACACACACGTGCGTGCTCGCTCGCTCTCTCAAACAAACACAAACACACACACACACACTTCTCCGTCTCTTCTCCCAGTCTTGAGAAAGTGCCAGAAACACAGACAGACAGAAGTGTCTGTGACTTCAAACAAAGACAACATTTACATAAACTAGTTTGAATAATTCATTTCCCCCAACCCTGGCTTCTAGTTGTTGTTGTTGTCGTCGTTTTTTTCAGACTATTGTTGTTTCATTCATTTTGTTAACAGCTGCATTTACATGTCTAACGAGATGAGGAGTGTTACACGTGTAAGACGCTCACATTGGTTCTGCTATTTGCATATCCAGCAGTTTATTTATTTTCAAACCGACTGGTTGTTCCTCGGTGTGTTTGGGTGTTTGGCACGGCCATCACCGTGGCTTCTTGCAGTCTAAGAAGTGTTTGTGTGTTTATTCACAGCTAGTGGTGATTTGTTAATTCCTTTAGTTTTAGTAACCTTTTTCAGCTACGCTTTGTTTTTGTTTTTTTCAGTTTTGATCAGTTTTTTTTCTAGTTATTTATAGATTGAAGGGAAAGGAAAGGGAGGGCCATCACACTGACACACACACAGTCTTCTACAACTAACCTTCAGTCCCATTCATAATCCAATTTTCCCTGACCCCTAACCCTAAACCTAACCTGTACTCTTACCCTAACCCTAACCTTAACCCTAACCTTAACCCAAAAAACCTAACCTTAACCCTAACCCTAAAACTAACCCTAGCTCCTAACCCTTAACGTAATTCTAGCCATAACACTAATTCTAACCCATTGTTGCCGGCGTTTTCAAAGATAATAAGATATTAATGTTTCATCTGGGAACGTTGCTGAAACATTTTCCTGTGTATCAGTTGTTAGGACGTTGCCTGATGGTCTCCTTGGAAAACATTCGTTGCAACATCCATGGGAATACATTCTATTCCTGACATTCATTAGTTATGACCTGATGTGAACTCTTAGTCAGCATTAATCTAAAGTTGCCGGAAGAAGTTTTGCTGTCTTCCTGTCCAAAGTCTCTTCTCTATTCGAAATTCCATACTGGAATCCAATAATCCAACGGATTTCCATTCATAGACTACTATTTGAATCCTCAGAATAAAGCTTAGCCCTTTAACGTCAATGCCTACCATCTCTGGTACCCATACTAAGGGACAATACCAGCCTCTCGCCAGAACATCGTGTAACAGGTGCTATCAGTGTGTTAAGTTGTTTAAACCCTAGCCGTGTGCCTGCTGGTTGAATAAAGGGCTCTCCAGAGAGAGGAGCTAGCTACCAAGGGCCTTGGCTCCTGCAACAAACACTATTCAGGGGAAAATTCAATGTCACCAAAGCAAGCTTTGCCAGCTTAGCGGTCCTGTGTATCAATAACACCCACAGAACTATATTCACTGACACATCACAAGTGCAGTGCTCGCGTCGCTCCTCTCAAACAAACACAAACACACAGCAACCTTTCTCGTCTCTTCTTCCAGTCCTTGAAGAAAGTGCCAGAAACACAGACAGAACAGAAGTTGTTGTGACTTCAAACAAAGACAACATTTACATAACTAAGTTTGAATAATTCATTTCCCCCAACCCGGGCTTCTAGTTGTTGTTGTTGGTCGTCGTTTTTTTCATGGACTATTGTTAGTTTCATTCATTTTGTTAACAAGATTGCATTTAACATGTCTGAACGAGATGAGAGTGTTACCACGTGTAAGACGCGTCTACAATTAGGTCTGCTATTCATATCCATGCATTTGCTTATTTTCAAACCCGACTGGTGTGTTTTCGGTGTGTTTGTGGTGTTTGTGCAGGCCATCACCGTGGCTCTTGCAGTCTTAAGAAAGTGTTTGTGTGTTTATTCACAGCTAGATGTTTTGTTAATTCCTTAGTTTTTAGTTAACTCTTTTTCAACTACGCTTTGTTTTTGTTTTTTTCAGTTTGATCAGTTTATTTTTTCTAGTTATTTATAGATTGAAGGGAAAGGAAAGGGAGGGCCCAGTTCACACGGTGAACACACACACGTCTTCTATCAACTAACCTTCAGTCGCCATTCATAATCCAATTTCCTCTGACCCTAATCCTCTAAATCCTAACCTGTACTCTTACCGCTAACCACTAAACCTTAACCCTAACTCTTAACCCAAAAACCTATACCTTAACCTAACCCTTAAAACTGAACCCCTAGCTCCTACAACCCTAAACTGTAATTCTCAGCCATAACACTAAATTCCTAACCTAACCCATAAATCTCCACTAAAAATAGCATTTGACCTTGTGGGGATTAAACAACATTTTTGTTGTTTACTATATTTTTTCTCCTCAAATTCGTGGAAGTCCTCACAAGAATAGTTCAAACATGTATCACAGCACACACACCCATACACACACACACAACACACAACCCACTTCCACAGCATACACACACACACAACTACACAACACACACACACACACAACCATACACACACACATCTTACACCACACACACACACACACAACAAAGAGGCTGCCCTGAAGCTGAGATACGGCCCAAATAATGGCC
>NW_019942679.1:367687-390187 GCF_002910315.2 Salvelinus sp. IW2-2015
AGAACGGCGCAAATGGAATGGCATCAGACACCTGGAATCCATTTGTTGGATGTAATTGTAGGCATTGCACGAATTCCGCTCCAGTCATTACCACGAACCCGTCCTCCCCAATTAAGGTGCCACCAACCTCCTGTGTTGCAAATGGACCTTTCCTTAATAACTGTACCTGCCAGTCCCAGATCTCTATCTTCTCTGATCTCCACTATCCCCAGATTACAACAGGGCATTCAGTCTGGAACTGACATCTGAAAGCACTCGCGCTCTGGCTACGTATTGCCCAACAGAAACACACATAGATTTGGCATGTGTGTGTGTGTGTGTGTTTGTTTGTTTGTGGGTGGGTGGGTTTTCCGGGTCACACCATTCATTACCTTATTGTCTCACCTATTTGTCAACAATCAGAGCAGCTGAATTCCTCTTCCCAATCACACTCTCCATATTTCATTACAAGTTCCCATTTTCAACTGCACTGTGGATCCACATCGTTTTAGCGTTCCTTTGTATTAGATGATTCCCTAAAAATGCTGACAAAATCACATGCAGCAGGCAGCGCAAGCTAGGCAACATGCTGTAGTTTTTGCATGCAGTAATTCCATTACTGCAGTTTCATTATTTTAGCATGGAGCATGTTGGCCTGCTGGGATGAACCCTGTTTTAAATGTGATGAAGGGAATTTTCCACTTTGGTCAATGTCAGGGAGTCTCTCGCTCTCTCTCTCACTCTCTTTCTCTCTCTGTACGGTGTGCACACACACACACACACACAAATCACATGCAGCAGGCAGCGCAAGCTAGGCAACATGCTGTAGTTTTTGCATGCAGTAATTCCATTACTGCAGTTTCATTATTTTAGCATGGAGCATGTTGGCCTGCTGGGATGAACCCTGTTTTAAATGTGATGAAGGGAATTTTCCACTTTGGTCAATGTCAGGGAGTCTCTCGCTCTCTCTCTCACTCTCTTTCTCTCTCTGTACGGTGTGCACACACACACACACACACACACACACACACACACACACACACACACACACACACACACACACTGTACAGTACAACATCACTTCCTGGAACTCATCCATCTAAAAGCGTTCCACAGCACAGAACACTCTGAACTGCCAATCACAGGCCTCCCTCTGCCCCTTGCACCTCTGCACTGCACTCTGGGAGAGATGATGTCAGTTGATTGTTAACTGCATACTAATAGCCTTCTTGAGAATTGAGAATAACAACATGACTTTGTGTAATTTTTGGTCAAAAGTTGTTGCCCGTGTGTTTGTGTGTCCCTCCCTCCGTAGGCCACCTGGTCCCCTGCTGTCATCGGTAATGGAGAGATTGAACGCTACGAGATCCACCTTCCACCTTACAGACCCGCACACATCCCAAAAACACGTCAGACCTCATGTGTCTCAGGTTGTAGCATAGGTGACGGTCCCTCAGTTAGAGTTCAGACAGCTTTCTGCGCGGCTGCAGTAGCTGACGTAGCGCTAGCATCCACCATCTACATCAGTATTACTCTGAACAGTCTCGCGCACTCTTCACCAAACCAGACAGAGACTTGAGTGAACACGAGTGTTAATGAACTAACTCGTTCTCTGTGTGCGTCTGAGTGTGCACCAGTCTAGTTCCTACACTGCTCCGTTCACCATTAGGAGCTAAGTAACGGTCTGTTTTCATGGCAGACCATTAAAATTCATGAGTACTTTCCCCTCCGCAGCACAGCTCAGCTCGTCTCAGTGTGTTTGTTTAAGTGGGTTTATAAAAGTGGGAATTAAGGCCTGCTCTTCTGATTACAGCCCACATTAACAACACTGTGGAGAGAGAGGATAACACTAAAACCACGGGAAACAGAGGAAGAGGGAGAGGAAGAGAAAGAAAGAATGGAAAAAGTAAAGAGACAGCAGAAGAGATGAATAAAAAAGAGTGATGACAGAGAGAGGGATAGAGCTGCAGAGAAAGAGACAGAGCGAGGGAATGGAGAGAAAAAAAGGAAAGAGAGGGATAGAGCGAGAGAGAGGAAGAGAATAGAGCGATAGACAGAGGGAAATAGACTGCCTGTGTGTGATTATCCATGTGTTTGGTGTGGTCCTCAGATACGGGCTGCTCAGACGTAAAAGCTGTCAGCCCCCGGCAGATCTCCATCGCTGGTTCAATGTTTACGCCGGAGACAAATTGTTTCACCAAGATAAAGGCCTTAGCAGGTGAGATTACCAAAATTAGCTCTAGAGCAAACCTGCCGCCACTGTGTACAGAAGCTGTTTCGCGCCTCCGATGCCATCTTTTAATGCCGCTCAAAATACATTAAGCAAATATTCAAAGAATGATATTCGTTTTGCACTAATCTCTGTCTGGCACTCGGCAGCAGCTGATTTCTTCCCTGTGCTGCCTAAAAGGCTTCTCTCTCCACTTCTGGTGTTACTCTAGCTTCAAGTTAGACACTTTTAGACACAAGTATTTTAAGTAGTTTATGGCTTCGCTGCTTGTCTGGCCTAAGATTATACATAGTGGAATATATAATTGGTTGTTTGTTGAAGTTTGTGTTAGCCCGTTGTGCTATTAATTATCTGTAGTATCCTAAGAATATTGTACCGCTTTTGAAACAGGATGTGTTTTGGTGTGTTGTGTGTGTTGTGTGTGTGTGTGTGGTGTTGTGTGGTGTGTGTGTGGTGTTGTGTTGGTGTGTGTGGTGTGTGTGTGTGTGTGTTGTGTGTGTGTGGTGTGTGTGTGTGTTGTGGTGTGTTGTGTGTGTGCGTGCGTGCGTGCGTGTGTCTGTGTGTCTGTGTGTGTGTCTGTGTGCGTGTATGCCAGTGTATGTGTCTGAATTCGAGTGTGTGTTGTATAACACAGTGTATCCTCCTCCAGTACCCCAACAGTACACATTTTAGCTGTATCCCAGGACAAACCCACCAGATTCAACACATTGAGGGCTTGATGATTAGTTGAAAAGTTGAATCAGGTGTGCTTGTCCAGGGTCCCAGTGATTCTAATTCTACACCAACCCTATTAGCACAAACCAGCCCCCGGTCTCCTTCTGCCCCACCCACACACACAGTCACCTGGTGTATACCCACCTTAGAACTCTCAATCATCCAACCGCTGCAGAGATGGAGTCAAGACCGGAGCCCTGGAGTCAAGACCGGAGCCCTGGAGTCAAGACGTTTAGACCAAGATTATACCAGTTAGGAACCACATCCAGACCAAGACTCTACCCGTTAGGAACCACACGTACAACAAGACTAGAAGCCTTGAGGAACCACAGACTAGAACCCTTAGGAACCACATCTAGACCAAGAATGGAAGCCTCGAGGACCACATCTAGACCAAGATTCGACACTATTGAAACAGCATCTAGACCAATACCTAACCCTTTAGAAACCACAACTAGAACAATACTTAACCTTATATCAACCAAACATATAACAAGACTTGAGTTCTCAAGAATCACACCCTGACCAGAACACACAAGTACTACGTCTACACCTAGACTCAACCCCTTAGGAATTACATCTAGACCAAGAATCAAACCTTTAGAAACCACTTTTAGACCTAGATTCAACCCCTTAGGAAACACTAGACCAAGATTAAAATGCTTGAGAACCACATCTAGACCTTGACCATAGCCTTTGGTTACTACATCCAGAACCAGACCAGAACTCTCAAAAAAATGATAGACCAATGCTCAGCCCTTTAGGAACCACGTCTACACCAAGACCAAGAGCCAACCACTGTAGAGCCACACCCAGACCAAGACCTAACGCTTCCAGAACCAAGACCCAAGACCATAAGAAGACAAAGACCATTCAAAGATGCACTATGCAACAATTCCAGCTACAAATAGATCTTAAAGGCCCAATGCAGCCATTTTTTTTAAATATCAAATAATTGATGGATAATTATCAGTTAAAAAAAATCTAATTCATATGCTGCACTCCATCATGTAATCGGATCTTTCTCACAGGATACAAGTGAAGACAGACACATCGGGGAAGCATCTGCGCGCGTCCTTATCCAATTCCGAGGTGCATATTGAAGATATTGGAAGAACTGTGCACATGTACTTTTCGTCAGCCAAGAAGATGAGTAGGCTTAATGAACAGTAAAAGCACGGGTCTATGTCAATCTACTATCCCCCATAGTACAAAGGTCAACCTATTCTATTCTGTGCGAGAAATAAATATTCCAAACATAGTCTGGGAAAGTTGTGGGATGCGATAGATCCCAAATTAATACAACCACTAGCATAAAAAAACATGTTTCATTCAATGTGGCTGACCCAACAGATCAGAACATTTAGTTTCAAATGTTGATAACTATTAGGCTATTTCTTCACATTATAAGAGCAGCAATGCACACATGGTAGTAGGCCATAAGCGCAAATGTTCTATTAGCTGAAAACACCATGATCAAAAGTGACCGCAAATGTAATTATGTGTTGATAAATAATATATGTGTGAAATTTGTTTTGATTTATAATGGACCTGTATCGAAACAGGGGCAGCGGGAAAAAATACATGTCATCTATGCACTTAAATAAAGAATGGAGGATCCTTTCCCGTGGTTCATTTTCATGCCAGCCATGTAGGCTATGCTCCTGTTGTAAAGCAAAGCAATGTGCTTTATATTAGGAAAGTTGAGAAATAAATATAGTAGGCCTAGCCTATAGAAAGCTGACCCTCCTCTTTTTAGTAGAGGCCACTACTCTATTTTCTCGCGCAATTGCATAGCCTATTGAAATGTTACCCAACATGAGCTCATGGGCTCTCATGAAGTGTTCGATTAAAAAATAAATAATAATAATTGGTAACATTTGCATTGATGTCAGAGTGATTTAGAGGGACAATAGAGTGCTGAGTACCAGGCAGTTATCAAGTTTGTTCGGCTACTAATGACCATCAGCAGCATCAGAGCTTGGAGAAGCCTAATTACCGTGGAATTTGACTGCCTTCATGACTCGTGACCGCCGGTGTGGCGGTAATACGGTCACCACAACAGCCCTAGCCACAACACATGGGTATTGCAGTGGTTTGAAAATTATTAACTGGCTTTGATACTCTGATTGGTTAATGAGGATCCAATCACTGATTACTTTGCTGCGCATGACTTCAACGATGGCAGTTTCAGACTTTCAGTTTCAGACTGTATGTAACAAACATTAGAGCAGTGGAATAATTCAGTTTGAGTCACAAGGCAATACCCATCTGACTAAAAAGCAAAATGCCATGTCCCTTTTCTGTTTTGCCATTCCTTTGACAAGAGTCTGTAGATGCATTTTGACCACATGAGTTTAGAGACTACAAAGACTATGGTGTTGTTCAATACCATGAGCCTAGACCCAGATCAAGACCATGAGCCTAGACCCAGATCAAGACCATGAGCCTAGACCCAGATCAAACCATAGCCTAGACCCAGATCAAGACCAAGAGCCTAGACCCAGATCAATACCATGAGCCTAGACCCAGATCAAACCATGAGCCTAGACCCAGATCAAGACCATGAGCCTAGACCCAGACAAGACCATAAGCCTAGACCCAGATCAAGACCATGAGCCTAACCCAGATCAAGACATGAGCCTAGAACCCCATATCAAGACCATGGTCATTAAGTGGTTTCAGTGTCTCAAAGAAAAGGCCAAAAGATCAAAGACTCCATCTCTGTAGTGACTGTGGGTTCTCTTGCTCTCTCTCTCTCTCTCTCTCTCTCTCTCTCTCTCTCTCTCTCTCTCTCCTCTCCTCCTCCCTCCTCTCTCCCTCTCTCTCTCCTCTCTCCCCTATCCGCTCTCTCTCCCTCTCTCTCTCTCTCCCTCTCCACCTAATCAGATAAGCATAATAAAAAGTGCATTAAAAACATTAGAAAGTCGTTAGCTCCTAAAGGCGTGCCACGGGTCGTTTAGCTTAGAGGTCCTTCCATTATTCTACTGCCGTAGGCCATAGATCTGTAACTACCACTGGTACACACACACACGGACACACACACACACGTTCAACCCTACACTCTGACTTAGATGCCCTGTAATGTATAGGCCCACGCCTTACGCTAACACACAGATAATTAAAAACCCAGGCGCACATTTTGAGTGTGTGTGTGGGTGTGTCTGCGTGCCTGCTTTTATGTGTTTGTGTGTATGTGTGTGTGCGTGCGTGCGTGCGCATGCCTGTGTGTGCATGCTTGTGTGTGCATGTGTGTGTGCGTGCGTGTGTGTATGTGCGTGTGTGGATGTGCATGTGTGGATGCTATCATTAAGTCGTGCATTGATAATGCTATCATGGAAATTAAATGTAGTGTGGTGGGTTGGATTTGGATAAGTGTGTTAGGAGGAAATGAATTGGCTAAGTGTGTTCCCGCTAAGGAGAATGGATGGGAGATGCAAGTCATTGTGTCTCATTCTCTCTGGGCGGCTGCTCTGTGGGCTGGGCCCTATGATATCATAATGATCATTGGATGAACGTTACACAGGGAAAGTGGCAATATTCTCGCTGTGAAACAATCAGTCAGTTAGTTAGATAGACACAGGGTTTAATTGTGTATGTGCTGGCGTAGGGAGTTTCACCTTATGAGGGATGATTGGCCCTCTCTTCAGTGTGTGTGAGGAACAGGACTGGGGTTAGGGTTTCAGAGAGACAGGGGGAGTGTGTGTGTGTGTATGTGTGTGTATGTGTGTGTGTATGTGTGTGAATTGCACACAGGAGGGATTCAATTTCCCACTAAAAGCCTACTGGGATACACACTTTATCTCTCTCTCTCTCTCTCTCTCTCGACACTCCTGTTTTTCCTGACTTTTTCTGTGCAGGGGATAGAGAGGCAAAGAGATGCAGAGGGAGGAAAATGACACAGAGAGATAAAAAAGAGAGACATTGTTTTAACCTCTGTGTGTGTGTTGTGTGTGTGTGTGTGTGTGTGTGTGTGTGTGTGTGTGTGTGTGTGTGTGTGTTTTAACCAGTGTGTGTTGAGTACACCCAGTACAGTGCATGTGCTGTGGTCTCCTCCTATACAGGCTAACGGGGATGTGATTGGCTACTCTGTCTATCTAGATGGGACTGTACACAGCAATGCTGATAACACATCAGCATCAAACTTACTGGGAGGACTACTGCCCTTCACCGTCTATGAGATACAGGTATACACCCTTACACACCCACACACCCACACATTTATTCACACACAATTGTATAACGATGTGTCCCTTAGGTAGCAAGTGGTGTGTATTCCCTGACGAAGGCCATYCAGCGGAAACGAGTCATTGTAATCTTTGTTTCCATTGAACATGCCAGGTAAATAAAGGCATTTTAACTATCTGAAGAGTGCCTTGGTCCTCCTTTCTTTTTGATGACCAATTTACCCCTTTTACCAAAGAGCACCTTCTGTCTACCAAATGTTACTAATGTGTTCCTGAGCACCTTCTATCTACAAAAACCTACTAATGTGTTCCTGAGCACCTTCTATCTACAAAAACCTACTAATGTGTTCCTGAGCACCTTCTGTCTACAAAAACCTACTAATGTGTTCATGAGCACCTTCTGTCTACCAAAACCTACTAATGTGTTCCTGAGCAGCTTCTGTCTACAAAAACCTACTAATGTGTTCCTGAGCATCTTCTGTCTACCAAAACCTACTAATGTGTTCCTGAGCACCTTCTGTCTACCAAAACCTACTAATGTGTTCCTGAGCACCTTCTGTCTACCAAAACCTAATTTTGTGTTCCTGAGCAGCGCTTCCCTTCCTCCTTTTCTCAACAAGTGGTGTGTACTGTGTATGAAGGTGTATGAGTTGCTTATCGGAGTGTGAGCTGTGTATCAAGGTGTATGATTTGCTTATCACAAGTGGAGGTGTGTGCTGTGTTTACGTGTGTGAAGAGTAATCCCACTCAGGTGACTACAGTGAAGGATCAACCTGCAGATGTAGCCCCTCCACACACACAGGACCTCACCCAAGTTGTGTGTGTGTGTMTGTGCGCATGTGGACGTGCGTGTGTGTGTGTGTACATGCATTAATGTTTCTGTGATGGCAGACTAGGCCAGACGCCTCCCCCCTGCCCCCCTCTCCTCGCCCCCTCCCTCCCCCGTTCTGTCTACCTGTCATAATCAGGAGGTGTGTGCCCCGGTAGAATACTTAACACAGATCGATGGCCCTGACATGTCCCTCTCTGGCCTACATGAGCCCCAAACACTTCATTCATTCACCACGCTAGATTTGCAGAGTGGAATTTAATCAATAGCTTATTCATTAATTCTGCTATGTCTGGCCCGAAGAGAGAGGTGGAGAAAGAGAGGGAAGGAGAAAGAGAGGAAGAAAGAGAGGGAAGGAGAGAGGTGGAGAAAGAGAGGGAAGGAGAGAGAAGGAGAAAGAGAGGGAAGGAAAGAGAAGGAGAAAGAGAGGGAAGGAGAGAGAAGGAGAAAGAAAAAGAGAGAGGGAATCGTGGCACGGTTTAGGATTTGATTGAAATATGACAAGTGCCGCAAATGCGCTCACACATACACACTCTCTTTCCAGGCTGTCCCCAGTCCACCTGGTCATGCTGCTAATCCAGTTTCTGCTGTTCTGCCTGTGGCTATGGAACCCTGACCTGTTCACCGGACGCGCTACCTTGTCCCGGACCTGCTTTTTTGACCCTCTCTCTCCCTCCCTCACTCCCKCCCKCCCKCCCACCCACCCKCCCTCTCTCTCTCTCTCTCTCTCTCTCTCTCTCTCTCGCTCTCGCTCTCTCTCTCTCTACGCACCTGCTGTCTCGACCTCTGAATGCTCAGCTATGAAAAGCCAACTGACATTTACTCCTGAGGTGCTGACCTGATGCACCCTATACAACCACTGTCATTATTATTTGACCCTGCTGGTCATCTATGAACGTTTGAACATCTTGAAGAACGATATGGTCTTAATAATGGCCATGTACTCTTATAATCTCCACCCAGCACAGCCACCCCTCCGAGCCTGGTTCCTCTCTCGGTTTCTTCCTAGGTTCCTGCCTAGGAGAAGGGCGGGGGGGTGACCCCCGGGGGTGAGGGGTCAGATGCTCCTGTATGCAGTGCTCCACCTCTCAGGTTGTGTGTGGGATGTCCTGAGAGACAGGTAACTCCTTCTTACCCATAGACAGGGTCGGGGAGTAATCCATTACATGTATGGGATTACAAAAAAGTGGTAACTGTAATCCGTTATGTTACCAGCAAAAATATGGTAATCAGATTACAGATACTTTTGAAAAACTAGATGATTACTTTGAGGATTACTTTAAAATTCAGAAAGGATGTTTGCAAAAGAAAATCTTTGACACTTAAATTTGTTCCACCTGAGCGAGTCTTACCACAAGTCAGACCACTATGATGACACACCAAATGTGTTTGACGGATCGCAGGAAAAGAGCAGGAATAGGCTTTTGTAGGCTACAGTCCAAGCTATGTCTTCCAATGGTGCGACTGCTGTCAGCATCCAAAGATTATCCAATTTGAACAAATGTTTGGAGGTAAGAATGACATCAGTGTAGTCTACGGCGATACGGATAACACTTATTATTTATATCATAGCGCATTGATGTGAATCACACTGCTGATCTCTCATTTAGCTATTTGAGCTTTACAGATTGTGGTTGTTGTGGATGGCTGTTCACAAATCTGAATGTGTATTTGAACCCAATAATGGTTGAATTCAAGAAGCTTAAGCTGTCTATCAATTAATGTTTTTAAAACCAGTGGACAGCCAGTGAAAAATATGCTCTTGCAACAGCTGCATAGTGCGGATCCCAGCCTATGGAATAAAAGTGGGGTTTTATTGCTCAATCTAATTCATGCTGATACAAGAAAGAATCCATAGGCCTAATGGACACATGCTCAAACTCGCACACTTTTGATTGCCCTTTTAAGTTTATCTGTAGTTGCTACATCCATTTTTGGACTCATAAATTATACATATTAATGTAGAGATATAATTTAATCGTATTATTATATGTAGTAGAAAGTGATGGGTTAGAAGAAGCCTACATAACCAACCCATAAAGTAAAATTTAACATCCATTTATGGCCAGTTATGTAAACTTAACATTGATTTATCCTGCAATAGATGTCATTCAATTGGTAACATACATTTTTGTCTTCTTCTAATGCCTCTTAAGGGCAAAGTAATCTAAAAGTAACTGAATGTAATCAGATTATGTTACTGAGTTTGGGTAATCCAAAAGTTACGTTACTGAATACAATTTTGTACAGGTAGCTAGTAACTGTAATGGATTACATTTAGAAAGTAACCTACCCAACCCTGCACATAGAATAACTTACTCTTAGTGATAAGTTACACTTACCAATAGAATAACTTACTTTACCCATAGAAAAACATCTCATCTTTGGTCCTCAAGTAACCCCAAGGCAGCACATGTCTGTTCCGGTCCAATACTGGCACAGCTGATTAAATTACTATAGTGTTGAATAGTTCATTGTTACAATTATACAATTCATAATTGTGAGAGTTTRCTCCGAATTTTTCGACTTAGAAGTAATTCTCATCTAAGAAGCTTATAACTTTTAAGCTTACCGACCAAGGTGTGCAGTGTAGAGCTTGAACAAAACAGTGCAACCCTTGGGTTGAGAAACGCTGGTGCAAAGCTCTCTTCGCTGTAAAACAACAGACACAGTCAGATGTTTGAAACAGTCTCATTTATGCAGGAGACACAGTCGTCGTCSTCCTCCCAGCGATTGTTTTCACTAAACAGATTAACTTGTCGACTGACGACTGCTGCAATCCTCATGTCATTGAAAGCCTGCCAACTTGGCAAGCTACCCATACGCCATACGTCTGTCCCCTCAGCGCGGGAYTCACACGACACACATGCGTGCGACACACACACGCACAAACACACACCAGGGAGATGAAGACAAAAGAACACAGGCGTACCCAAGGACACACACTTTATCCCATAATACAGTACAGAGACACAGGCCCGCTGATGTAGAACAAGAGCAGTACACATAGCGGCCAGTTTCTACAATCTACCTGACAACATACAGGTGAAGGGAACAGGGCATGTTGCTTTGTTCGTTAATTCTCTTTCTCTCTTTGTCTCTCTCTATCTCTGTGTCCCTGTCTGTCTCTCTCTGTCTCTCTCTCTCTGTCTCTCTCTCTCTCTCTCTCTGTCTCTCTCTCTCTCTCTCTCTCTCTCTCTGCTTTGTATGCTTTGTATGTTGGTGTGTGTGTGCGTGTGCGTGTGTGTGTTCTCCAGGTGAGTTGTGATGGTGTGGTCCACACCAGTAAACCTCTACATCTGTGCTGCGAGGGGCATTACCTGCCCTCACCTAACTCCTTCCACTATGAGTGCTGCAGTGGTAAGCTCTTCCCACCTCTCCCAGACCACCAATGCTGTGGTGGATACTACGTTCCCGTAGCAACCGGTGAGTACACACCCATAGGAAATAATTTAGCAAATTTGTAAATATTCTAGCTCACAAGAAAACTATATGCATCCTATTTAATTTTCCTAAATTGAGAGCTTTCCATCTGTTTAAAGTTTCATAACTCTTCCAAAATGATAAAAAAATGAAAGGTTAAAAGTTAATAAAGTATATGAAAAGGTTTATTGGTTTATTTACCATAACCCCCACCCCTCTCTCTCTCCTCTGCTCCTCCCCCAGATGAGGTGTGCTGTCCTGACCCGGGATAGGGGTGTGTGTCTGTAGGGGTGGGTGACACCTGCTGTGCTGGGGTTCCCTGCTCCGAGTCAGGGGGGCAGCTGTGTTGTGGAGGGGGGCTTCATGATGGCTACGGTTCCCAGTGCTGTGGGGGTACAGTCATAGAGGATACCCTTGCCTGCGGTGGAGACACAGAAATGGGTACGCCACACAGACCTATAACAGGTGAGATTTACACAAGCTACAGAATGCACACAGACACACATACACACACATACACACACACACACACACACACACACACACAGACACACACACATTAGAGGTCGACCGATTATGATTTTTCAACGGCGATACCGATTATTGGCGGACCAAAAAAGCCGATACCGATTAATCGGCCGATTTTTTAAAATGTATTTGTAATAATGACAATTACAACAATACTGAATGAACACTTATTTTAACTTAATATAATACATAAATAAAATCAATTTAGCCTCAAATAAATAATGAAACATGTTAAATTTGGTTAAAATAATGCAAAAACAAAGTGTTGGGGAAGAAAGTAAAAGTGCAATATGTGCCATGTAAGAAAGCGAACGTTTAAGTTCCTTGCTCAGAACATGAGAACATATGAAAGCTTGTGGTTCCTTTTAACATGAGTCTTCAATATTCCCAGGTAAGAAGTTTTAGGTTGTAGTTATTATAGGAATTATAGGACTATTTCTCTCTATACGATTTGTATTTCATATACCTTTGACTATTGGATGTTCTTATAGGCACTTTAGTGTTGCCAGTGTAACAGTATAGCTTCCGTCCCTCTCCTCGCCGCTACCTGGGCTCGAACCAGGAACACATCGACAACAGCCACCCTCAAGCAGCGTTACCCATGCAGAGTAGGGAACAACTACTCCAAAGTCTCAGAGCGAGTGACGTTTGAAACAGCTATTAGCGCGTACCCCGGTAACTAGCTAGCCATTTCACATCAGTTACACCAGCCTAATCTCGGGAGTTGATAGGCTTGACATTCATAACAGCAGAGCTGCTGGCAAAACGCACGAAAGTGCTGTTTGAATGAATGCTTACGAGCCTGCTGGTGACTACATCGCTCAGTCAGACTGCTCTATTAGACTTAATTATAACATAATAACACACAGAAATACGAGCCTTAGGTCATTAATATGGTGAATCCGGAAACTATCATCTCGAAAACAAAACATTTATCTCTTTAGTGAAATACGGAACCGTTCCGCAAATTAGTCGCAATGAGCCAGGCGGCCCAAACTGTTGCATATACCTTGACTCTGCGTGCAATGAACGCAAGAGAAGTGACACAGTTTCACCTGGTTAATATTGCCTGCTACCTGGATTTCTTTTAGCTAAATATGCAGGTTTAAAAATATATACTTCTGTGTATTGATTTTAAGAAAGGCATTATGTTTATGGTTAGGTACACGTTGGAGCAACGACAGTCTTTTTCGCGAATGCGCACTGCATCGATTATATGCAACGCAGGACACGCTAGATAAACTAGTAATATCATCAACCATGTGTAGTTATAACTAGTGATTATGATGATTGATCTGTTTTTATAAGATAACATTAATCCAGCTAGCAACTTACCTTGGCTTTTACTGCATTCGCGTAACAGGCGGGCTCTCGTGAGGCAAGTGGTTAGAGCGTTGGACTAGTTAACCGTAAGGTTGCAAGATTGAATCCTAGCTGACAAGGTAAAATCTGTCGTTCTGCCTGAACAAGGCAGTTAACCCACCGTTTCTAGGCAGTCATTGAAATAAGAATATGTTTTAACTGACTTGCTAGTTAAATAAAGATGTAAAAATAAATAATAATAATAATAATAATCGGAAAATCGGAGTCCAAAATTATCGATTTACGATTGTTATGAAAACTTGAAATCGCCCTAATTAATCGGCCATTCCGATTAATCGGTCGACCTCTAACACACACACACACACACACACACACACACACACACACAACACACACACACACACACACACACACACACACACACACACAACACACAACACACACACACACACCACAACACGCTTCTGAAAATATTCAGATCCTTGAATTTTCCACAAGTTGTTAAATTACATTCTTATTCAAATGGATTAAATTAATACAAATCCTCAGCAATTTACACACAATACCCATAATGACAAAGCAAAAACTGTTTTTAGAAATGTTTGCAAATTTATTTAAAATTAAAAAGTATTCATACCTTTGCTATGAGAATCAATAATTGAGCTCAGTTACATCCTGGTTTCCATTGAGTCATCCTGAGATGTTTCTACAACTTGATTGGAGTCGGACCTGTGATTTAATTCAATTGATTGACATGATTTGGAAAGCACACACCTGTCTATATAAGGTCCCACAGTTGACAGTGCATGTCAGAGTAAAGACCAAGCCATGAGGTTGAAGGTATTGTCTGTAGACTCTGAGACAGGATTGTGTTGAGGCACAGATTTGGGGAAGGGTATCAAAAAATGTCTGCAGCATTGAAGGTCCCAAGAACACAGTGGCCTCACATATCTTAAATGAAAGAAGTTTGGACCACCAGACTCTTCCTAGACTGGCCGCCGGCCAAACTGAGCAATCTGGCGGAGAAGGACTTGGTCAGAGAGCTGACCAAGAACCGATGTACTCTGATAGAGCTCTAGATTCCTCTGTGGAGATGGGAGAACCTTCCAGAAGGACAACCATCTCTCGCAGCCTCCACAATCAGGCCTTTATGTAGAGGTGGCCAGACGAAGCCCACTCCTCAGCGAAAGCACATGACAGTGCTGCTTGGAGTTTGCCAAAAGGAAAAAGGCACCTTAAAAACTCGTCAGACATTAGAAACAAATTCCTGGTCTGACTGAAACAAGATTGAACTCTTAGGCCGAAAATCCAAGCGTCACATCTGGAGGAAACCTGGACATCCTAGGTGAAGCATGGTGGTGCAGCATACATACTGTGGGGATGTTTTTCAGCGCTGGGACTGGGCAGACTAGTCAGGATCGAGTCAAAGATGAACGAAACAAAGCTGCAGAGGATCTTAATGAAAACTGGCTCCAGAGCGCTCAGGACCTCAGACTGGGGTGAAGGTTCACCTTCCAACAGGACAATGACCCTAAGCACACAGCCAAAACAACACAGGAGTAGCTTCGGGACAAATCTCTGAATGAGTGGCCCAGCCAGAGCCCGGACTTGAACCCGATCGAACATCTCTGGAGAGACCTAAAAATAGCTGTGCAGCAACACTCCCCATCCAACCTGACAGAGCTTGAGAGGATTTGCAGAGAAGAATGGGAGAAACTCCTAAAATACAGGTGTGTTAAGATTGTAGCGTCATACCCAAGAAGACTCAAGGCTGTAATCGCTGCCAAGCATGCTTCACAAAGGTACTGAGTAAAGTGTCTGAATACTTATGTAAATGTGATATTTCAGTTTTTGTTAAAAAAAAATATGAGTATTGTGTGTAGATTGATTAGAAAAATTTAACAATTTWATCAATTTTATAATAAGGCTGTAATGTAACATAATATGGAAAAATTCAAGGGGTCTGAATACTTTTCGAAGGCACTGTACATAATGTACATACTAAATATACTGAACAAAAATATAAACGCAACATGTAAAGTGTTGGTGTGAGAGAAAAATGTATTTCAAATGAATGGTTAACAATTAATATTAACTACTAATAGTAAGACATTTCTGTCCTATTAGTGTCTGTGTTTTTATGGTCTCCACTCTAGTTCCCTGCAGCTTATCTGGGCGTATGGTCAATTGGAGATGGCTTGAGCTGACAAATGAGTTCGGATGACTGAGCTGCCRAAAGTAAACAGCCTGTTACTCAGGCCCAGAAGCTAGGATATAATTGGTAGCATTGGATAGAAAACACTCTGACGTTTCTAAAACTGTTAAAATAATGTCTGTGAGTATAACAGAACTGATATGGCAGGCGGAAACCCGAGGAAAATATATCCAGAATAAAAAGTTTTGAGGTCACTGTCTTTTTCAACGCTTGTCTATGGGATATGCAAATAAATAGCTCCCAGATTGCAGTTCCTGTGGCTTCCACTAGATGTCTTTAGAAAGGGTTTCAGGCTTGTTTTTTGAAAAATGAGCTAGAATTTGTAGTTTTTCTAAGTGGCTCTCATTTTGACTGTAGTGTTGTGGCGCGCTTGGATGAGGGCGCACACTTCGTTATGTATCTCCGGTATTGAACACGCTATTCTTAGTCTTAAATGTTATCGTTTATTTACATATTAGGGTACCTGAGGATTGATTAGAAACGTTGTTTGACTTGTTCGGACGAAGTTTATTGGTAACTTTTGTGATTCCTTTGTATGCATTTTGAACGAGGGGAACAGGTGGATTACTGAATCAAGCGCACCAACTAAACAGACTTTTTTGGGATATAAAGAAGGACTTTAACGAACAAAACAAACATTTGTTAAGTAGCTGGGACCCTTGGGATTGCAAACAGAGGAAGATCTTCAAAAGTAAGTGATTTATTTTATCACTATTTCTGACTTTCGTGTTGCCTCTGCTGGTTTGGAAAATGTTTTTGTARGCGGGGCGCTGTCCTCAGATAATCGCATGGTACGCTTTCGCCGTAAAGCCTTTTTGAAATCTGACAAAGCGGCTGGATTAACAAGAAGTTAAGCTTTTAAACAATGTAAGACACTTGTATTTTCATGAATGTTTAATATTATGATTTTTGTATTTTGAATTTCACGCTCTGAAATTTCACCGGATGTTGTCGAGGTGTACCGCTAGCGGCACGTGTAGCCCAAAGTCAAAGACTGCATTACATAGACAAGAATGTGTTTTACTAGGGATAGCTTAGGAGTAGAACAATCCCTCATTGTTTCAAAATCATCCTTGCAACTGGGAAACTAAGCCAGGGTGGGGTTAAGACAACAACCTCGTGCAGATAGCAACAGGATGAACCCAGAGTGGGTTATGATGCTACCTTGGTCTTCATGGGAGGGGTTGAACCATCCATGACTGAGCATTGTTAGTGTCAGCTATATATAGTACTCTGCATTTGTGTGAAGGTTAGGTTARTCGGTCCAACACTCAAGGGTGGGGGGGTCGACCAGCCTCATTATTGCAATAATTAATCGATATTGAATAAAGATGATTGTTTGAAGAAATTACCGTCTTTCTCACTTGATTAGAATATTCCACGACATTGGTCCCATGTTTCATGAGCTAAAATAAAATAAATGTTTGATATGCTCAAAGAGCTTATTCCGCTCCAATTTTATGACCAAATTTGTTAACATCCCTGTTAGTGAGCATATCTCCTTTGCCAAAATAATCCATCCACCTGACAGGTGTGACATATCAAGAAGCTGATTAAACAGCATGATCATTACACAGGTGCACCTTGTGCTGGGGACAATAAAAGGCTACTCTAAAATGTGCCGTTTTGTCACACAAAACAATGTCACAGACGTCTCAAGTTTTGAGGGAGCGTGAAATTGGCATGCTGACTGCAYGAATGTCCACCAGAGCTGTTGCCAGATATTTGAATGTTCATTTCTCTACCATAAGCCGCCTCAAGTAGTTTTAGAGAATTTAGCAGTACATCCAACCGGCCTCACAAKCGCAGACCACGTGTAACCTGGCCAGCCCAGGACCTCCACATCCGGCTTTTTCACCTGCGGGATCATCTGAGACCAGCCATCCGGACAACTGATGAAACTGTGGGTTTGCACAAACYAAGAATTTCTGCCAACTTCAGTGGACCAATGCTCATCTTTAATGGCCACTGGCATACMGGAGAAGTGTGCTCTTCACTAATGAATCCCGGTTTCAACTGTACCGGGCATATGTCAGACAGTGTGTATGGCGTCATGTGGGTCAGCGGTTTGCTGATGTCAACGTTGTGAACAGAGTGCCCAATGGTGGCGGACAGGTTATGGTATGGTATGTGCAGGCATAAGCGACAGACAACAAACACAATTGCATTTTATCGATGGCAATTTGAATGCACAGAGATACCGTGATGAGATCCTGAGGTCCATTGTCGTGCCATTCATCCACCTCTATCACCTTATGTTTCAGCATGATAATSCATTGCCCCATGTCACAAGGATCTGTACACAATTGCTGGAAGCTGAAAATGTCCCAGTTCTTCCATGGCCTGCATACTCAACAGACATGTCACCCATTGAGCATGTTTGGGATGCTCTGGATTGAAGGGTACAACATGGTGTTCCAGTTCCCAAAAATATCCAGCAACTTCGTACAGCCATTGAAGAGGAGTGTGACAACATTCCACAGGCCACAATCAATGGCCTGATCAACTGTATGCGAAGGAGATGTGTCGCGCTGCATGAGGCAAATGGTGGTCCCACCAGATACTGACTGGTTTACTACCTTCTTTCTAAAGGAATCAAATCAAATTGTATTAGTCACATGCGCCGAATACAACCTTACAGTGAAATGCTTACTTACGAGCCCCGAACCAACAACGCAGTTTAAAAAAATACAGATAAGAATAAGAGATAAAAGTAACAAGTAATTCAAGAGCAGCAGTGAAATAACAATAGCGAGACTATATAGAGGGGGGTACCGATACAGAATCAATGTGCGGGGGCATCGGTTATCTGAGGTAGTATGTACATGTAGGTAGAGTTATTAAAGTGACTATGCATAGATGACAACAGTGAGTAGCAGTGGTGTAAAGTGMYGGGGGGGGGGGGGCACTGCAAATAGTCTGGGTAGCCATTTGACATGATGTTCAGGAGTCTTATGGCTTGGGGGTAGAAGCTCTTTAAAAGCCTGTGACCAACAGATGCATATCTGTATTCCCAGTGATGGGAAATCCATAGATTAGTGCCTACTGACTGACTGATTTCCTTATACTGTATGAACTTTGAAACTGTTGCATGATGCGTTTATATTTATGTTCAGTGTATAACATACACACAACAAATGTCTGTCCTACGCACATCCACGTTACTCCTCCCCCCCAAAAAAAGTTTAGCCTGGGTCCTCAGTGACTTTAGAATGTCACTGGTGAGAGGGTAGGAGGGGTAGAGAATAAATGGTGGAAGAGAGGGACTTGCTCCATTTTGGGGTCGTCTCTCCCCCGTGGTGTGTCTGAGCGCAGGCCTCCAGGCACAGATGGGCAGGGGTGTTTGTGTGTGTGTGTGTGGGGGGGGGCATCTTTGTCGCTGCAGATGATAGAGTGGGCGAGGGATGGCACCGGCGAGGGCACTGCCAAGCACTCTGCAGGACACACACACACACACATATGCACACATGCACACACACACAGCAGGGTACACACTGCAGGAGACAAAGTGCACACACTGCCAGACTTGGACACATCACACTATTTATCACACAACATATAAACAACGACCCCATAAGGATGTGTTGTATAGTGTCATTAGTCTCTCCCCTCACAGATTCTCTTCATATTGTAATGTACCATCAAGTACTCAAGAGTACACAAGGGCTTTCTGAACCAGATAGCATGGGTGCTACGTTGAACCATGAGGAAACCGTTTTACTAAATCTCCAATGGAATGCTTTGATTGCCAATTTCTTCGCCGAAGTGTCTGAGTTTTCAATAGTGTAGAAATATGCTGCGATCAATTCCTGAGTCATATATTGCAATATCTTACTTTAATACCATCGTACGCCCTCTCCTCCTTCTCTTCCCCCTTCCATCTTTCATTAGCGTTGGCTTCCTGGTGTGAGCAAAATGCTCCCCTCCTTTTCCTCATCTTCCTCCTCTACCTCTTCTCCTCCCTTTTCTCTTCTTTCCCCTCCTCTTCATTCACCGCCTCTCCTCCCTCCCTCTTCCCCCTCTCATCTCATCTCTCATTAGCGTTAGCTCTCCCAGTGAGAACATATGGTATGATGGATAGTTGGGCTAGCTCGGTTAGCGATGCTAAAGGCCATTTGCCGGGTGCCTGCACTGTCGGAGGGCCCGGGGCCGCCGCTCCAGCCCCGACCTGAGCGTCTGCTTCTCTCCGCAAAACACATACGCTCACACACACACACACACACACACACACATACACACACACACACACCAACACCTATTATAGGATGGACTACTTAACCTTGGCAGCAACACTTTCAACGACACTCTGAAGGATTCGTCCTCTGCAGGACATGGCTGCGCAGAAGTTAATGTTCAGTTAGCCTCTTCTACTGTTGTGAGTTTTATTCTCTCTTGTTTTGTTTGTTTAGGGTGACTGTGGAAGAGAATAGAAGTTAAGTATCTCAAAATGTTAAAGTGAGAGAGGATAAAGGCAACCAATTCAGTATATAAAGAAATAAAGAAAGAAATAACATTTTGAAAGAAAGGAACAAGGAAAGAAAGAAAGAAAGAAAGAAAGAAAGAAAGAAAGAAGGAAAAGAAAGAAGGAAAGAAGTAAAGAGAAAGAAAGAAAGATAGAGGGAAAGAAAGAAGGAAATGAAACAAACAAACAAACAAACAGACAGAAACGAAAAAGAGTGTTGAGAGAAAGAGTTAAAGAAAGAGATAAAGAGAGGAAGAGGAAGAGGGAGAGAGAGAGAGAGTGGTAGAGGGAGAGAGAGAGAGAGGAAGGGAGTGTGAGGGCTCCCTGTGTCCATGTGAAGGGTGTCCTGCGGTGGCCAGCTGATAGGCGATAGAGGGTGATGTGATTATTGAGTCCCTGAAGTGCGATCTATCACACATTACACTCTGCTCTGTCAAGAACCATACACACACTCCACGGGGGAACAGCAATGCTGGGAGACAGGCCGTCTGCCGGCTCAAACACACACACACATGTGTGCATCCTCGGGGCAGGGCTGTTGAATTTGAGCCGGGGGGAGAAAGGGAAATTAAAAAGGTGAAATAGAACAGAGCAAATCAAGATGTGATCAGTTGAACCTGTTCGAGGTAACGTGCTATAAACAGCCACGTCAGTCATATATAATTTTTTTTATTTAACCTTTATTTAACCATGCCAAGTTAGTTGAGAACCAGTTCTCAGAACCAGTTCTCAACAACCCTGGCCAAGAGGCCAAAACACAGCAATAAATCAAATCAAATACAAAAACAACATGGAACAAGCAAGGTGTGGTATGTATAATCCATACTAGACCAGTACTGTATGAGAGTAGGGTAGTGGGACTATATGACCTGGACTGTCTGTATGGTCATATTTAAAACTATCATTCACACACCAGATCAGAACTCTCTATCTAGACCGCTCTGGTTTGACAGTCAGACCAAAGACAGCAAAGAGCAAACCAACCCTCAACTTGATGACTAATCCCTGACAGGATTCCCTGTTAAATACTTCATTTATCTTACATTTAAAATGTAGATTTACTTGAGCCGCAGGTTGCAGAGTCAAGGGAAGGGCGGTAAACAGACGTTTAGTGATTATAAGATATATATATAATATAACTCCATCCAGCCTGCCTGTCCTTTAGTTAGAGTGTGTGTTTGAGGATGAGGAAGATTTGGTTTAATCTGCAGTTTATGTTCTATTAAAACTTTTACCTACATGAACATCACATTGGAGTGTCAGGGAATGCAGGGGAGACAGACAGCAAACAAATGCTACTGTTTTAGTCGACAGTGTATTGAGACTAATACCATATCAGCCTCCTCCCATGAGCGTGTCAATTTACTGTAGTTTGTTTAGTTTGTTGTAGGATGAAGATGGTTTAGTGGACTCTCGGCCGTTTGGCCTCCCGTCGCTCCTAACCTCTTATAAGTCACTGCCTTGCTGTGTGCGTCTCTTAACCGCTTCCCCCTCCTCACCCTTCCATAAGTCGCTACCTCTCTGTGTGTGCTCTCCTCTAACTCTCCCCCCCTCCGCCTGTATGTGCACCAGCCCAAATGTTGAAGGGCAAATCTGAATATCCTTTTTCACTGTTTAAGTGTTAAAAGCCTTTCTGTCCGGGGGTGTTATCTTAACGCGGCGCCATCATCAGCCCTGGTGATGGAAACGGCTGTGATGATGCTAAAAGAAATACGAGACAGAGGGAAAAAATGTATTAATCAAATATGCTTTTCAAGGACACCATGACCATTTGCTGGAGGAAATTATCCCTGTAGTTTAAGAGCTGAGCCTGAGCCCGATGAGATGAGGCTGGGTGTGCGTGTGTGCATGCGAGCTAGCGCGTGTGTTTTTTATTTTTATTTGGGCTTGTGTGTGTGTGTGTGTGTGTGTGTGTGTGTGTGTGTGTGTGTGTGTGTGTGTGTGTGTGTGTGTGTGTGTGTGTGTTGGTGTGTGTGTGGCGCCCATGCTTGATTATCCCTCGTACGTCCTCACATTGTTCGCCAAAATCTCTCTATCACCACTGGGAACCAATCAACTGGCAGACAGACAGACAGGCAGACAGACAGGCAGACAGGCAGACAACCAGACAAACAAGTGCATTTCATCCGTCTGGGTGTTTTAGAAGATGGAGTGGAGGCTGAACAGATGAAGACGTTTCCTTTTAATGTGTTTATGATGATGTCTTTTCTATTGAGTTACCTTAATGGCCCACAACATCCTCCGCATTACATTAGCACCTAGCTGCTAGCTGTACCCGCTGTGTTGGAGACCCGGTTAGAGTTGGGCTGTGGATTCAATCAAACACTAATCACAAAGTACGGGGAAAGTAAGGAACTGAAGGTAAGGAAATAGATTACCAACCCACTCTTAATAGGCAAACAATCACTCTAACAGGCACAAACACACACACCTGTAGCAGATGGTTTTCAAGTGTTGGCTTGGCACAGGTTTGGACCCATTGAGGGGATTACCCTGGACTGTTTGGGAGGTCTTTGAGTGAAGATCTTCAAACATATTATAGCACACACACACACACACAACACACACACACACACACACACACACAACACCACACACACAACACACACA
>NW_019942679.1:392687-395941 GCF_002910315.2 Salvelinus sp. IW2-2015
ACTCACACACTGTTACCCTCACTACCATATAGATCTGGAACTATAGTAAATAACACAGGACTCACACACGTTACCTCACTACCATATAGACTGGAACTATAGTAAATAACACAGGACCACACACTGTTACCTCACTACCATATGATCTGGAACTATAGTAATACACAGGACTCACACACTGTTACCTCACTACCAATTAATAGATCTGGATACTATACGTATAATAACAGAGGACTCACACACTGTTACCGTCACTTCAGGGATCTAGAACTGGATAATGTTCTGTGTTCTGTTACAGTCACTGCATATATATATTTTTTTTATCCCAGGCCCCGCAGGAGGCATTTTGCTTTTTGGTAGGCCGTCATTGTAAGTAAGAATTTGTTCTTTTAACTGACTTGCCTAGTTAAATAAAGGTTCAATAAAAAAAGATCTACATATATGTAGAGACGTTTCTTTGTTCTGTTAAGCCAGTGTCAATTTGGATGCAACTTCTGTTGCAGATGCAAGTTGCAAGTGACATCATCTCAAGCAATTTTGCTGATACACGAAGCATTTCTAACGCAATTGAAATGTCATGCAACATCCAATCCTGTCATATATCACATTATGGTTTCATAAATGATATAGACAAAATGCTGGCTGTACAATTTAGCAAGCGAGCCAAAAATGTTGCCTATTTGCCAACCATGTTTTACCAAACTGGACAGAGAAATGTCTGGGTTCACTTTTAAAATTACATTTATTGACTGCCAGCCCAACAAACCGTGAACATTTACAGTACATTAGCTAATAAACAAATTAAGCTCTAGTTAGGGTTTTATCTAACATTTATATAACATTCAAAGAATGTTTTGATTTTAAAAATTGTTTTATATACAGTACCAGTCAAAAGTTTGGACACACCTACTCATTTTTCTTAATTTTTACAATTTTCGACATTGTAGAATAATAGTGAAGACATCAAAACTATGAAATAACACATATGGAATCATGTAGTAACCAAAAAAGTGTTTTAGATGTTATATTCTTCAAAGTAGCCACCCTTTGCCTTGATGACAGCTTTGCATACTCTTGGCATTCTCTCAACCAGCTTCATGAGGTAGTCACCTGGAATGCATTTCAATTAACAGGTCTGCCTTGTTAAACTAATTTATTTCCTTCTTAATGCGTTTGAGCCAATCAGTTGTGTTGTGACAAGGTAGGGGTGGTATACAGAAGATAGCCCTATTTGGTAAAATACCAAGTCCATATTATAGCAAGAACAGCTCAAATAAGCAAAGAGAAACAACAGTCCATCATTACTATAAGACACGNTCAAATAAGCAAAGAGAAACAACAGTCCATCATTACTATAAGACACGAAGGTCAGTCAATACGTACAATTTCAAGAACTTTAAAAGTTTCTTCAAGAGCAGTCACAAAAACCATCAAGCGCTATGATGAAACTGGCTCTCATGAGGACCGCCACAGGAAAGGAAGACCCAGAGTTACCTCTGCTGCAGAGGATAAGTTCATTAGAGTTACCAGCCTCAGAAATTGCAGCCCAAATAAATGCTTCACCAGTTTTGATGTCTTCACTATTATTCTACAATGTAGAAAATAGTAAAAATAAAGAAAAAACCTTAAATGAGTAGGTGTGTCCAAATGTTTGACTGGTACTGTATATATATTTGGAATGTTCTCCTAACTGTCACTAAAATGTTGTGCACAACCTCTGTAACAATCACTACAGCACATTCCCCAAGTTCTAGGTAGGTTTCCAGCTAATGTAATAACACAATGTACCAGTAATGTTTTCCCAGCAAACCAAAATTGGTTCTGTGAAAGTTCCCAGAACATTCGTTAGGCATCGGCAAATGTTCTCATAACACAAAAGCTGTCCAGTCTTGGTGATGATTATACAATGTTTGTGTAAAATATTCGATGATGTTGCAAGAACGTTCCCAGAAGACATTTTGTCTGTTCTTTAAAGGTTCCCAGAATGTGTCATTAGGTTGTGTGGACAGTCTGGTGGGGACAATGTGGGAACACAGCAAAACGTATATGTTTCCAAACCAAAAAAACAGTCCAGTTGCAGATGATTATACAATGTTCCTTTTAGGGTGCAAAAAATATTCACCTGATGTTGCAAGAATATTCCCAGAACACATTTTATATTATTTTAAAAATCCTAAAACATTTCATTAAGTTCCTAAAACATTTCATTAAGTTATGGGAGTTGTCTGGGATGTTGCAAGAACATTCTTGTGATATTCACGAAGGTTGCAGAGAACATTCCCACAATGTTCCACAAATTCCAAATATGTCAATTTTTATGACATTCATAGCATATTTGTTTTAGGTTCGACGTAATATTCCATTGATGTTCATGCAATATACATTTTACCTTGTCTTGCAGGTCTTCAGAACACTTCAATATGTTTTATGTTTAACCTAATATTACCACAACATTCTCAGCATGCAAAATTGTTGCTCCTTAAAGCATAAGAAAGTAGATTGGAATACATCCCCATTATGTTTCTCTCCTGATTTAATGGCATTTCTCATTTGAGGACCAGTCAACTCCCACACCAGTCTCATCAAACAACTCCCACACCAGCCTCAACGTCAACAGTGAAGAGGCGACTCCGGGATGCTGGCCTTCTAGGCAGAGTTCCTCTGTCCAGTGTCTGTGTTCTTTTGCCCATCTTACTCTTTTCTTTTTATTGGCCAGTCTGAGATATGGCTTTTTCTTTCCAACTCTGCCTAGAAGGCCAGCATCCCGGAGTCGCCTCTTCACTGTTAACGTTGAGACTGGTGTTTTGCGGGTATTATTTAATGAAGCTGCCAGTTGAGGACTTGTGAGGAGTCTGTTTCTCAAATTAAACACTAATATACTTGTCCTCTTACTCAGTTATGCACTGGGGCCTCCCACTCCTCTTTCTATTCTGGTTAGAGCAAGTTTGCACTGTTCTGTGAAGGGCGTTGTACGAGATCTTCAGTTTCTTGGCAATTTCTCGCATGGAATAGCCTTCATTTCTCAGAACAGGAATAGACTGACAAGTTTCAGAAGAAAGTGCTTTGTTTCTGGCCATTTTGAGCCTGTAATCGAACCCACAAATGCTGATGCTCCAGATACTCAACTAGTCTAAAGAAGGACAGTTTTATTGCTTCTTTAATCAGAACAACAGTTTTCAGCTGTGCTAACATAATTGCAAAAGGGTTTTCTAATGATCAATTAGCCTTTTAAAATGATAAACTTGGATTAGCTA
>NW_019942679.1:398075-416046 GCF_002910315.2 Salvelinus sp. IW2-2015
ACACAACTGCCATTGGAACACAGAGTGATGGTTGCTGATAATGGCCTCTGCGCGCCTATGTAGATATTGAATAAAAAATCTGCCGTTTCCAACTACAATAGTCATTTACATCATAACAATGTCTACACTGATTTCTGATCAATTTGATGTTATTTTAATGGAAAAAATGTGCTTTTCTTTCAAAAACAAGGACATTTCTAAGTGACCCCAAACTTTTGAACGTAGTGTATATGGTCAAAATCATCCCTTTAATTTAAACCCGTGGGGAATATACAAACTGTATCATAAATACAATGACGCAATCAAAAAAGCTAAGATTCTTTTTTTTCAAGACTGAAATAAAGGTGTGCGTGTCAGAGATTGAGTACAAGCAAAAGGTTTTTTGGCTCGCTCAGTTGGCTTGACCAGTTAAAATGATAACATAGCTACAACGAGAGGACCATTAGGACAATTGAAGTTGCTTTAGCAATGGCAGTATACTCAAATGAGAGGCAACACTTACCAATAAGCCATCCATCCTCAACAGCTCCTCCTGTAGGCTGTAGGCCAACATGACTGTTCTGCAGAATGAACGAGCGTGCTTCCAACTGAACGCCCCACATTCAGCAGCGTCTTTTGTGCCTATCACCTGCACGTTAGGAGTGGCAAACTTTTCTGCTCACATAATTTCAATTATTTTGGGATGGTTCTTTATGGCCATGCGGAGCCGTCATTGCTCCGTTCGTATTTGAGAACACAGTGATGGCATCATGGCAAAGAAACCCTCTTGACTTCAACCTATTGTGCGATGGTGTATGGATATTGTATGTGTTGCTGTTCGTTTTGCATTCAAACATTGGCTCATCGAGGGCTGTGAGATGCCGATCGGCAAGCTCCCATTGAAAAGTGCCGTTGCCAAAAACCAGAGGGTGATAGCACTTGGATGTGCACCGAATGGCATGTGTTGCCTTTTAAAGCATGTCTCAAATCCTCCCAAAGATCCTATAAAATTGGTTGGTAAACGATATTCTGATGAGCCAATCAGTACTTTCTGCTAAAAAAAGTCCAAATGTCTCTAAAAACGTGTTCTCTGCAAAATGCAGCATGTGCAAATCTTCCAACAGAACAAGATCAGCCATCTCGCATTCAATTTCCCATTATCTCAGTCTTTTATAGTTTCCAACAATGGTTTCACTTTACACAGCCTCTAATAAAATAAATGACTGTACTTTATATGGATTGTTATCGTAACAAATGCCATGATGTGCCAAATTATATGATATTGCTAGCCTGTCAAGGTATGTCTCATGAATTCATAATAGAAAATACAATGACATCGTAAGGTATTTGATAATTAGTCTCATAATTTCACACTTTTCAACATTATTTTCCCATGCTACGGTTGACATTTCAGTTCTTTCTCCACCATTTGGGGCAATGTGTGTACGCATGGTCATGGCTGTGTCGCATTGTCAGTGCGTCATGTGTGTGTACGCATGGTCCATGGCTGTGTGTACGCATGTGCATGGCGTTGTTACGCATGGTCCATGGCTGTGTGTCCTGCATGTGTCCGCATGGTCTGTGTGGTACGCATGGTCATGGCTGGTTTGTACGCATGGTATGCTGTGTGTACGCATGGCATGGCGTGTGTACGCATGGTTCAGGCTGTGTGTACGCATGGTCATGGCTGTGTGTACGCTGTGTCATGGCTGTGTGTACGCCATGTCATGGCTGTGTGTCGCTGGCAGCGTGTGTACGCATGGCATGCTGTTGTACGCATGGTCATGGCTGTGTGTACGCATGGTCATGGCTTGTGTACGCATGTCATGGCTGTGTGTACGCATGGTCATGGCTGTGGTGTACGCATGTGCATGGCTGGTGTACGCATGGTCATGGCTGTGTGTACGCGATGGTCATGGCTGTGTGTACGCATGTCATGCTGTGTGTACGCATGGTCATGGTGTGGTCCGCATGGTCATGCTGTGTTACGCATGGTCATGGCTGTGTGTACGCATGGTCATGGTGGTGTGCTGGGCATGGCTTGTGTACGCACGGTCATGGCTGTGTGTACGCACGGTCATGGCTGTGTGTACGCACGGTCATGCTGTGTGTACGCACGGTCATGGCTGTTGTACGCAGGTCATGCTGTGTGTACGCATGTCATGGCTGTGTGACGCCATGGTCATGGCTGTGTGTACGCATGTCATGGCTGTGTGTACGCATGATCATGGCTGGGTGTACGCATGGTCATGGCTGTGTGTACGCATGGTCATGGCTGTGTCGCTGGTCATGGCTGTGTGTACGCATGTCATGGCTGTGTGTACGCATGGTCATGCTGTGTAGCATTCAGGTGTGTGTACGATGGTCATGGTTGTTCGCATGTCATGGCTGTGTGTACGCATGGTCATGGCTGTGGTACGCATGGTCATGGCTGTGTGTCCGCTGGTCATGGCTGTGTGTACGCATGGTCATGGCTGTATGCGCTCTCTCAGCATTCAAATTGCTAATCTCACATTTTGTGTTTTTTTTCAGTTAATGCCATGGCAGTATGGTCAATCAAGAAATCCTTACTTCCTTTTTACCATCTCATTCATAACCACCCAGGGAAATACTGGTAACTGGGTAATTCACCATCACTTCACCCGCCCTCTTAAAAATGCTGCGTATTTCTGGGACATATTTACAAGGTATCTAAGACTATGGAGTATAGTGTTCATATCATGGAAAAAAGACGGGCACCATATCAAGCGTCTCATAGAAGAATTATCGGTGCGTAAAAAAAAGAAAAGTTGAATCGAAATTTTTACCACAGTTTTTTTTGTTCAGTTATTTTGTACATTTCTAACCAGTTTTATTCATCTGAATGAAAGAAAGACATCCTCTCTTTAGTAGAGAATATCTAAGCCTCAATTCAAGTTTTTTTTCCAAAGTATATGTGGGATTGAAGCTGCAATTTCTGATCAGCGGCAGATCATTAACCCTTAATGTTCCCTCCAGTCTGCACACGGGGAGAGCAGCTCCCCTTGACTGCTGCACAAAAAAGATCAGTCCGCACAGAGAAGCACGATAACCCTATCAACATTTCGCTCTACTGTGGGAATTGTGCTCGAATGAACACACCGAAACCAAAACAAACTATGCAAGAGTTAGTATGCTAAAAACTGTGCAAGCCATTTTCTTGTAGGCAAATCGCATTGAAGTAGGATTCTATTGCACTTACAGGCACGACTCAGGCCCGTACTCTACACAGACCAGTGCGCCTTAATCAATCAGAGCTGCAGTAGGCCTATATGCAAATAGCCGTTGCCATATATATCTCGATTCACTTTGGACTGGACTGTGTTACAGTCATGAAAATATGTGCTTGTTCTGAGATCAAAGCGAGACTGCATGTAGCTACCTGAGGACATTTGTTCATATTCATTGCTAGTTCATGAATAATTTCCCAGTTATAGCTCATTTCTAGTCAACAAGAGGGAATGGTTGCTCCTACAAGACACAAAATGTTTGCATTTCTAGCCATTTTTGAAAAGCGAGTCAGGTAAAGAGCTTTTTTATGTCTAAAGGGTAGTGTTGTATTTTGAAGGGTCTTGAATAAGCTAAGTAGCCAATAGGCAGAGGTAGCATAATTGTCTGATTCTTTGTAATAATGGTATGGGAATAATAATGCATTTTATTTTGAAGTGTTTTTTGCATCAAAACCCAACAACATGTTCAGTCACAGGGTTTTCTAATGATCAATTAGCCTTTTAAAATGATAAACTTGGATTAGCTAACACAACGTGCCATTGGAACACAGGAGTGATGGTTGCTGATAATGGGCCTCTGCGCGCCTATGTAGATATTGAATAAAAAATCTGCCGTTTCCAACTACAATAGTCATTTACATCATTAACAATGTCTACACTGTATTTCTGATCAATTTGATGTTATTTTAATGGAAAAAATGTGCTTTTCTTTCAAAAACAAGGACATTTCTAAGTGACCCCAAACTTTTGAACGGTAGTGTATATGGTCAAAATCATCCCTTTAATTTAAAACCCGTGGGGAATATACAAACTGTATCATTAAATACAATGACGCAATCAAAAAAGCTAAGATTCTTTTTTTTTCAAGACTGAAATAAAGGTGCTCGTGTCAGAGATTGAGTACAAGCAAAAGGTTTTATTTGGCTCGCTCAGTTGTGGCTTGACCAGTTAAAATGATAACATAGCTACAACGAGAGGACCATTAGGACAATTGAAGTTGCTTTAGCAATGGCAAGTATACCTCAAATGAGGAGGCAACACTTACCAATAAGCCATCCATCCTCAACAGCTCCCTCCTGTAGGCGTGTAGGCCAACATGACTGTTCTGCAGAATGAACGAGCCGTGCGTTCCAACTGAACGCCCCCACATTCAGCAGCGTCTTTTGTGCCTATCACCTGCACGTTAGGAGTGGCAAACTTTTCTGCTCACATAATTTCAATTATTTTGGGATGGTTCTTTTATGGCCATGCGGGAGCCGTCTATTGCTCCGTTCGTATTTGAGAACACAGTGATGGCATCATGGCAAAGAAACCCCTCTTGACTTCAACCTATTGTGCGATGGTGTATGGATATTGTATGTGTTGCTGTTCGTTTTGCATTCAAAACATTGGCTCATCGAGGGCTGTGAGATGCCGATCGGCAAGCTCCCATTGAAAAGTGCCCGTTGCCAAAAACCAGAGGGTGGATAGCACTTGGATGTGCACCGGAATGGCATGTGTTTGCCTTTTTAAAGCATGTCTCAAATCCTCCCAAAGATCCTATAAAATTGGTTTTGGTAAACGATATCTGATGAGCCAATCAGTACTTTCTGCTAAAAAAAGTCCAAATGTCTCTAAAAACGTGTTCTCTGCAAAATGCAGCATGTGCCAAATCTTCCAACAGAACAAGATCAGCCATCTCGCATTCAATTTCCCATTATCTCAGTCTTTTATAGTTTTCCAACAATGGTTTCACTTTCACACATGCCTCTAATAAATAAATGACTGTACTTTATATGGATTGTTATCGTAACAAATGCACTGATGTGGCCAAATTATATGATATTGCTAGCCTGTCAAGGTATGTCTCATGAATTCATAATAGAAAATACAATGACATCGTAAAGGTATTTGATAATTAGTCTCATAATTTCACACATTTTCAACATTTATTTTCCCCATGCTACGGTTGACATTCAGTTCCTTTCTCCACCATTTGGGGCAATGTGTGTACGCATGGTCATGGCTGTGTGTACGCATGGTCATGGCTGTGTGTACGCATGGTCATGGCTGTGTGTACGCATGGTCATGGCTGTGTGTAACGCATGGTCAATCGGCTGTGCTTGTACGACATGGTATCAGTAGGCTGTGTGTACGCAATGTCATTGTGTTGTCCGCATGGGTCATGGCTTGTGTGTACGCATGGGTCATGGGGCCTGGGTTTTTGCGGGTGGTACAAAAAAAAAAGAAAAAGAACGGCCCATTGGAGGTTTTCGCCCCCGCCCCCCCCACATGGGGCCTTGTGTGTACGCGAGGGTCATGGCTGTGTCGGTACGCAACGGATATGCTGTGTCGTACGCACGGGTCATGGCGGCTGTGTGTACGCACGGGTCATGACTGTGTGTACCACGGGTCATGGCTGTGTGTACGCATGGTCAAGCCTGTGGTGTGACGCATGGTCATGGCTGTGTGTACGCATGGTCATGGCTGTGTGTACGCATGTCTGGCTGTGTGTACGCATGAATCACAGGCTGGTGTGTGACGCATGGTCATGAGTGGGCTGTGTGTCCGCAGTGGTCATGGCTGTGCGTCGCATGGTCATGGCTGTGTGTACGCATGTCCTCTGGTCGCATTTGATGGCTGTGTTAGCATGGTATAGCGGTGCCGCTTGGTCCCATGGCGTAGTGTGTACGCCAGTGGTCATGGCTGTAGTGTACGCATGTATGGTTGGGTCGCATGTCATTAGGCTGTGGTGTCGCATGTCATGGCTGTGTGTACGACATGGTGTCCAATGATGGCTGTGTTAACGGCATGAGTCATGGCTGTGTGTCCGCATGGTCATGGCTGTGTGTACGCATGGTCATGGCTGTATGCGCTCTCTCAGCATTCAAATTGCTAAATCTCACATTTTGTGTTTTTTTTCAGTATAATGCCATGGCAGTATGGTCAATCAAGAAATCCTTACTTCCTTTTTAGCCATCTCATTCATAACCAACCCAGGGAAATACTGGTAACTGGGTAATTCACCATCACTTCACCCGCCCTCTTAAAAATGCTGCGTATTTCTGGGACCATATTTACAAGGTATCTAAGACTATGGAGTATAGTGTTCATATCATGGGAAAAAAAGACGGGCACCATATCAAGCGTCTCATAGAAGGAATTATCGGGTGCGTAAAAAAAAGAAAAGTTGAATCGAAATTTTTACACAGTTTTATTTTGTTCAGTTATTTTGTACATTTCTAACCAGTTTTATTCATCTGAATGAAAGAAAGACATCCTCTCTTTTAGTAGAGAATATCTAAGCCTCAATTCAAGTTTTTTTTCCAAAGTATATGTGGGATTGAAGCTGCAATTTTCTGATCAGCGGCCAGATCATTAACCCTTAAATGTTCCCTCCAGTCTGCACACGGGGAGAGCAGCTCCCCTTTGACTGCTGCACAAAAAAGATCAGTCCGCACAGAGAAGCACGATAACCCTATCAACATTTCGCTCTACTGTGGGAATTGTGCTCGAATGTAACACACCGAAACCAAAACAAACTATGCAAGAGTTAGTATGCTAAACTAACTGTGCAAGCCATTTTCTTGTAGGCAAATCGCATTGAAGTAGGATTCTATTGCACTTACAGGCACGACTCAGGCCCGTACTCTACACAGACCAGTGCGCCTTAATCAATCAGAGCTGCAGTAGGCCTATATGCAAATAGCCGTTGCCATATATAGATCTCCGATTCACTTTGGACTGGACTGTGTTTACAGTCATGAAAATATGTGCTTGTTCTGAGATCAAAGCGAGACTGCATGTAGCTACCTGAGGACATTTGTTCATATTCATTGCTAGTTCATGAATAATTTGCCCAGTTATAGCTCATTTCTAGTCAACAATGGGGGAATGGTTGCTTCCTACAAGAGCACAAAATGTTTGCATTTCTAGCCATTTTTGAAAAGCGAGTCAGGTAAAGAGCTTTTTTTATGTCTTAAAGGGGTAGTGTTGTATTTTGAGAGGGTCTTGAATAAGCTAAGTAGCCAATAGGCAGAGGGTAGCATAATTTGTCTGATTCTTTGTAATAATGGTATGGGAATAATAATGCATTTTATTTTGAAGTGTTTTTTTGCATCAAACCCAACAACATGTTCAGTCACCTCCTTCTCTGAAGGACAAGTGGATAAACAGGTTCATGTCAAGCCCTGCATGTTTTTTTCAAAATTCTCATGGAATGTAGGCCTACATTTAACACCACACATCGGCTGTTACTTTAGGCTAAATGATAGAACAGCTATTTTCATGTTAAAATGTTATGAGATGCATTTTTCTCCATTGTTTATGATGGTAGGCCACTCTGGTAGGCCTACATTATGATCAAATAGCCACAGTAGACTACTTGGCCACTGTTAAAACTGTAACTTAAAGAGGGTACAAACTCAGTTTTCACAGTAAACGCACACTGGAAGTTGCACAGAATTTTGACAACATTCAAGTTGCGCTCAGCAGACCTGACATTTGCTCAGTGACAAACATTTTTTGAAGAAACATTGGCTGTGACCCTGCATTTAAAAAAAATCGAATATAATCAATCAGGACACAGATCACAATTTCTGAGTTACTAAAATGTTCTCATCCTTTTCACATGCTGTGAATGACATTTTCTGGGAACCTTTAAAGAACTTCAAACAGGTGTTCTATCGACATTCTTACAACATTATAGGAATGTCCTGCGCAACTTACAGTAGCTTAAACATTGTACGAATGTCATCACAACGTGACAGTTTTAGTGTTTTGGGAACCTATCTCTTAATGTATCCACTCTGTTCCCACAACCTAAAGAAACAGTTGGGAACCTTTAAAGAACAGACTAAATGTGTTCTGGGAACGTCCTTGTAACATCAGATTCATATTTTTTGCACTCTAAAATAAACATTGTAGAATCATCCGCAACAGGACAGTTTTTGTGTTTTGGGAACCCACAATGTTCCCACCATACTGTTCCCACAACCTAATGAAACATTATGGGAACCTATAAAAAAACAGATTACAGGTGTTCTAGGAGCGTTCTTGCAACATCAGCTGAATGTTTTATACAAACGTTCTATAATCATCAGCACCACTGGACAGTTTTTGTCTTATGGGAACATTTGCCACGACCTAACGAATGTTCTGGGAACTTTCACAGAACCAATTTTGGTTTGCTGGGAGACCATGTACTTAAAACATGACTATGATGTCTAGAGGTTTTTATACATTTCCCATTTGGCATGTCTCTTTTGTCGATGTTTGCAGCAGCGCTGACAGCTATGTTGACATGACAACTAGGTCAGAGTTCCAAACGGAACGCTATGACGAGTCGTGACATTTTTTCTGCTCACCGATTGAGTATTGCATAGTCAGTTGCGTGAAACAGGATTGATATATATCTCTTGCGATGCAATGCAACTAAGTTGCAGGCAGTTTTTTTGGGGGGGCGGGGTGACACAGATGCAACTTTGTTGCAAGCAGCATAAATTGCGTCCAAATTGCTTTGTGTGACATCGCCTTTAGAATCACTACAAAGCTCAAGAACTAGAGAGGGTTATGTGCTCTGTTAGAATCACTTCAAGCTTTGTGACTAGAGGCCATTAGCTCAGTAAAGTACTAGTAATGCTTGAGATTGACAGATAATGACAAGAGGGCAGCTTTCTCTCCTTCAGCACGTCTCCTGATGAAGAAGTCAAGGTCATGGTGTCATGGTAGAGAGACATCACATGTCACTGTCACGGATTTCAGCTCAGGATACACGCGTGTCCCTCCCCCATGCTTTAACGTTCTACATGCAGCGGCAATGGGGAACAAAACCTTAGAGCGTAACACATCTTAAATGTCGTTCACATTCAGATGATATCCTTTGAACTCTGACTGAATGTTGTCACCCATCCTAAGGTGGTGGAGTTGCCATTTAATGTTTGTTTATCAATTTATTTAACCTTGTATGGAGGGATGTGTGTGCGTGTGTGTGTGTGTGTGTTGTGGTGTGTGTGTGTGTGTGTGTGTGTGTGTGTGTGTGTGTGTGTGTGTGTGTGTGTGTGTGTGTGTGTGTGTGTGTTGTGTGTGTGTGTGTGTGTGTGTGTGTGTGTGTGTGTGTTGTGTGTTGTTGTGGTGTGTGTGTGTGTTCGCTGCGCTGTAATCATGTCAGGCAGTGGGGCCATGCTGGTCCAGTCAAACTGCATTAAGAGCACGGCCATTAGAGAGAAAGGTAGAAGAGAGGGAGAGAGAGAGATATAAGAGAGAGGGGAAACAGACAACAGAGAGGAAACGTCTATCTTGATTTTATAATTGCATGGAAAGTTTAAAAAATCTTAAGCAACTTGAAATGCCTTTGTTGTAAGAAATGTGCTATATAACAAAGTTTGATTGATGGATGGATGGATGAAAAAACAGAGAGAGGGATAGGGATAGAGGAGAGAAAGAGGGGAAGAGAGACGTGGATGACGGGTCGGTGAGCAGGAGAGATGGCTGATGGGTAATGTTGGTGGACGTGTGGCCAGCAGGACGGCTTAGCAACACGCAACACAACACGCATGACACACACACACACGTGTCACAGTTATGACAACACACTCCAGGGAGTCCCAGGGTCATTGTCACAGGCACATTAGATTACACTGGGATAAACACACACATCTTTAGAGAGGTATCACCTTCTTTTGCTGACTTGAGTAAGATGGTCTTGGTCTCAGTCTAAATCATGCTGTCTGTGGTGTGTGTGTGGTGTGTGTGTGTGTGTGTGTGTGTGTGTGTGTGTGTGTGTGTGTGTGGTGTGTGTTGTGTGTGTTGTGTGTGTGTTGTGTGTGTGTGTGTGTGTGTGTGTGTGTGTGTGTGTGTGTTGTGTGTGTGTGTGTGTTGTGTGTGTGTGTGTGTGTACCCCCAGGTCTGTCCTGCTGTGGGAAGGATATGTGAACTCCACCAGGTCTCTTCTGCTGCATCGGCCATGACGGTTCTCCCAGAATGCACCCTGATGAGATTGGGACGGTGTGTCTGCAGTGCTGCGGGGTCAGAGGTCATCAACCAGGAAGAGGAGTGCTGTAACGGAGTCGGCTACGACTCCCACAGACACGTGTATGCTAAAAAGGGTCACCTGGACTAATGATGGAGGTAACGATACTCACTGGCAGGGTCATATATCATCTAGCTATGGCTCTGTGTGGGGGGGTTGTGTGTTTATGGGGGTACATATTGTATGTCTATCTGCCTGTTCCCTGGAAATAGCTTAGCATTCTGATTTTTGGAAGGGTATTCCCAATTGTTATTAAGAAAATCATGGATTAAAGTAGATATATTGGACTTTATCGTTGCCATGTGGGATTACAGCAAGTCTGAATGTCTTCCTATATATCTGAACACACACACACACACTCCTCAGGAGTTGGGGACCTGGGCCATAAGCCCATTTATCAGTTGCTCCCAGGCCATGATAGTGTTTTCCTATCCCAGCGTGAGGGACAGAAAGGGAGGAGAGAGAGGGAGGAGAGAGAGAGAGGAGAGGACTGGGGAGGAACTGTCATTATCTCCTAATGATGTCATTAAGGAGCAGCCTCGCTACTCACACACACATGTTCACACACATGGCTTCCTGAATAAGGCTATCTGAGTATACAGTGCATTCGGAAAGTACTCAGACCCCTTGGCTTTTTCCACATTATATTACGTTACAGCCTTATTCTAAAATTGATTATATCGTTTTTTTCCTCTGGTCACGAAAGTCAGAAAAGCAATAAAATGAATCGCTTACCTTTGATAATCGTTGGATGTTTGCACTCACGAGACTCCCAGTTACACAATAAATGTTATTTTTGTTCGATAAATATTACTTTTATAACAAAAAAACGCCATTTGGGTTGCGCGTTATGTTCCGAAAACTAAAGCCTCGTTCCGTTCGACGAACATTCCAAAAAGTATCCGTAATGGTCGTAGAAACATGTCAAATGTTTTTTATAATCAATCCACAGGTTGTTTTTAACAAACATAATTGATAATATTTCAACCGGACTGTAACCTATTCAATAAGAGAGAAAAAGAAAATGGAGAACTCCCCTCTCGCGCGCTGGTACTATTCAGAGGTTCACCTGACTACTTTTGAAAAATCTAGCTAATTTTTCAAAATTAAAGCCTGAAACTATGTCTAAAGCCTGGTCACAGCCTGAGGAAGCCATTGGAAAAGGAATCTGGTTGATACCCCTTTAAATGGAAGAAAGACAGGCCAGGAAATACACAGAATTTAAAAAACATATATCACTTCCTGGTTAGATTTTCTCAGGTTTTCGCCTGCAGAATCAGTTTTTTTTTATACTCACAGACAATATTTGACAGTTTTGGAAACTTTGGAGTGTTTTCTATCCTAATCTGTAAATTATATGCGTATTCTACGATCTGGACCGGAGAAATAGTCAGTTTACCTTGGGAACATTATTTAAAAAATAAGAAAAATCTGACCCCTAGCGTCAAGAGGTTAATGACTCCAATCTAAGTGTATGTACTGTAAACTTCCGACTTCAACTGTAGCTATTTTCAGGTCTCTCCAGAGATGTTCAATCGGGTTCAAGGCTGGGCTCTGGCTGGGCCACTCAAGGACATTCAGGGACATGTCCCAAAGCCACTCCTGCATTGTCTTGGCTGTGTGCTTAGGGTCGTTGTCCTGTTGGAAGGTGAACCTTCGCCCCAGTCTGAGGTCCTGAGCGCTCTGGAGCAGGTTTTCATTCAGGATCTCTCTGTACTTTGCTCCTTTCATCTTTCCCTTGATCCTGACTAGTCTCCCAGTCCCTGTCGCTGAAAAATATGCCCACAGCATGATGCTGCCACCACCATGCTTCACCGTAGGGATGGTGCCAGATTTCCTCCAGATGTGACGCTTGGCATTCAGGCCAAAGAGTTACATTTTGGTTTCATCAGTCCAGAGAATTTTGTTTCTCCAAGTGGGCTGTCATGTGCCTTTTACTGAGGAGTGGCTTCCGTCTGGCCACTCTACCATAAAGGCCTGATTGGTAGAGTGCTGCAGAGATGGTTGTCCTTCTGAGGAACTTTGGAGCTCTGTCAGAGTGACCATCGGGTTCTTGGTCACCT
Organism: Salvelinus sp. IW2-2015; assembly: GCF_002910315.2. Taxonomy (NCBI): domain Eukaryota; kingdom Metazoa; phylum Chordata; class Actinopteri; order Salmoniformes; family Salmonidae; genus Salvelinus; species Salvelinus sp. IW2-2015. Next base: position 410,375 of record NW_019942679.1, read on the forward strand.
CCCTGACCAAGGCCCTTCTCCCCCGATTTCTCTGTTTGGCCAGGCGTCCAGCTCTAGGAGGACTCTTGGTGGTTCCACTGTGTTCTTGGGGACCTTAAATGCTGCAGACATTTTTTGGTACCCCCAGATCTGTGCCTCGACACAATCCTGTCTCTGAGCAATCCTGTCTCCTTCAACCTCATGGCTTGTTTTTTGCTCTGATATGCACTGTTAACTGTGGGACCTTATATAGACAGGTGTGTGCCTTTCCAAATCATGTCCAATCAATTGAATTTACCACAGGTGGACTCCAATCAAGATGTAGAAACACCTCAAGGATGATCAATGGAAACAGGATCCACCTGAGCTCAATTTCGAATCTCATAGTAAAGAGTCTGAATACTTAAGTAAATAAGGCATTATTTTTTTTACATTTGCTAGAATTTCTAAAAAGCGGTTTCTGTGTGTGTATCTATAACAGTGTGTATTTTCTCCCCTCCAGGCCCAGTGTTCTCCCAGTATTCTGTGTCCGGTGTCTGCTGTCTCTGCAGCCTACTGTCCCAATGGGCACAGACGTCAATTCAACGTGCATTCCAATTTCGTTGAAATGACGTTGAAACAACATTGATTCAACCAGTGTGTGCCCAGTGAGTTGCCTCCTGTTTCTTCAACCGCTCTCTCTCCATCTTTATCCGGGTCCTCACCACACACACCTCAAACCACTCCCCTAAACCTCACTGCATACTACTCACACACTCATGACCTCACACACACCCCTAACCACAAACACTCCCCCAACAACACATACTGCCCCAGTGTCCAACCCAACCCTTTAAGAAGATCTGATCTACAGCGGAGTGGCCAACCGATACTGCCACACAGACTATATTTCACTCAGTACTGTAGAACTTTATAAACACCCTCAGGAGTGATTTCGAAAACGTCATCAGAGTAGCTTTAAGTCTTGACCAATCACAGACAAACTTACTGAGCAACGATTGCGTACAGCCGTGACAACAAATAAGTGATTCTGTAAATTCATGTGGCATTGTAGACCAATGCATTTCTCACTACATTTCACACACACACACACACACACACACACACACACACACACACATACACACCACACGTAACACATGCTAAAACAGCTGCTTGAGTGTGTGTTTAATGGCTGTAAGTTGTAACTCTGGTGGTGTCATGGACATGTGAGCGCCGGTGTATCATTAAAACTTTGGGATGTTGTTAAACACACACTTAAGCACTCACTCTTATTTATCATGCCGGAGGGAGTGTGTGTGTGTTTGTGTGTGTGTGTGTGTGTGTGTGTGTGTGTGCGTTTGCATTTTTTCTGCATGTTATTTATTTTGGTTAGTTATGTCTGTTTAATCAAGACTAATGGTAGTATGTGGGGTGAAAGGTGTGTGTGTGTGTGTGTGTGTGTGTGTGTGTGTGTGTGTGTGTGTGTGTAGTGTGTGTGTCGTGTGCGTGTGCGTGTGGCGTGTTCGCGTGTGCGTGGTGTGGTGTGTGTGTGTGTGTGTGGTGTGTGTGTGTGTGGTGTGGTGTGTGTGGTGTGTTTGGCATGGGCAGAGGAGAGGAGAGTGATTCTAGTCGACGCTGTGACACCATCTGGGCAGAGGAACATAAAGCTGTCGCTGCCCCGCCATCCACCAGATGTTTCTCATGCCCCACACACACATTCACACACGCGCACACACACTCAAACTGCAACCACTACGCTTACATCTCACAGACAATCATGCACACACCTCATACACACCTCATACACATCTCACACACTGGACATCTACTACTAACCTTGGTGAAACTACACACCCTTAACTAGATAATGAGCCACGTTAGCTTCAATGCAAGGGAGTTGTCAAAAATCACCCGTATGGTTTCACATAATTACAAACACAAGAAGGCCTTACAGAGAGCACAAACACACACACACTCACACACACTCACACACAGGGTTGCTAGTAGTGTCCAGGGTATAATGCTCTAAACAGAGCCTTGTCTGAAACGGTGGCCTGGGACTCTGTTCTTTATAGCCACCACTCTTGCTAACAGAGACACGTAGAACCTGTGTGTTTGCTTTCCATAAGGCTCTCCTGTGGGCCTGTAAAGGATCTATCTCACATATGTTCACAGTCAAGATGTACCCATAAGGAATACTTTACGACTGCAGGTGCGTGCGTGTTTATGTGCATGAGTGTATACTTGCTTTTCTCACCGTGATACAGCATAACTTGTATTTTACCATCATGTTGCTGTATCCTTTGATTTGGCCTGTTTCGGACTGCTAGTTTTTTCTCAGGTTAGTGTGTTATTGACCACTGGTTTTGGCTATTACTTGATTCATTTGTTGTTTATTACTGTGATAGTACTAGTTTATTAACTGGTTATAACTATTATTCCTAGACTCAGACTATGAGTACATAGTATCAGCCTGGAACAGTTATGGGAGTGGCTCCAGCAACATCACCACGGTGAGGACAAATGAGGACACACGCTGGGGAGTGGGCCCGCCCTGCTGGAGCCGCCTAGGTGACCACGATGACGTCATAGAGCTACATCGGCAGGCCCCCACCAAGCCAAACAGTAAACCTTTACTTCAACACGCACTTCACATAACCACTCATAGTGGTTTACTATATAAATAATTATGCTATGTTCATAAAGATTGACTTACTTGATTGCAATTGCTACACAGGTGTTACGTAGCCACCTTCTGATTGGTCTGTTTCCCATTCTACCCATCAGCCACCATGTGGTGCTGCGTGACGGACAGGACCATTACCATGGAGACAAGATGAGCTTTACGGATGTGGGTGAGATCTGTCCCTTCCAGGAGCACCAGTACCGCCTACGGGCCTGTAACACCGCCGGCTACACAGACAGCACACAGGTGTGTGGGACTATACTCTAACCTCTGACCTATTGAACCCTCAAATCTGTCCTTTTACTGTGCTGCACGACACAGGCTGCATCTGAAATGGTATATACTCCCTATATAGTAGACTGCTTTTGGTCTGCATGATACATCTGTATCTGAATGCTCTGTAACGTTTTACCTGCTGAATGAACCCCATGTCCTTCTGCCTCCTTCCCTTTTCCCCGTTTACTTGACCTCTGACCTGGGATATGTTCACAAAGATGGAACGTTCCGAATATTGCAGATAGAAATGCACTACGTAGAGGAAACAGCCTCCTCAAGGTAAGGGAATCATGTCTGTTCTAGTAGCTTACATTTCTAATTCTATCTTCAAGGCTGTGTTCGTCTCAACCAGCTGAGTGTGAAATTCAGACAAGTCTTATCTTATTTTACAGTGGTGGACCACTTCATTTTACACTCCATTATCCCTCTATATAATCACCTCCTGATGACTGTGAAGATGATCAGGGCTTCGTTGAACTAAGCACCACTCTCTCGCTCTCAAGCAGTTAACCAATTGAGCTGAAGCACTTGCGAGTAGACAAGGTGCTCCCTTGATGTAGAGAGAGAGGCCAAACTCTTTCTCTTAGTGAACTATACCATCCCTGTTGGTTAATGAAAGTAGACGCCTGGTGCACGTCTCACTGCGAGTCTGGAAAATGCGTTTCTGGACTGGTTAATCCTGATTTGGTTCATCCTAATCTCAACTTTCTGATTACATTCTATAATGTGAAGCTCTTGTTTTCCTGAGCGGTTGTATTCACGTTTGTCTCGGATGTTTCATTTCTAAAGTGTGTTTATATAGATTATGTTCATGTGTTATGGTGGATTTCCTGCAGACAGAGAAAGATAAGAGCACCAGACGATTACCTCTAGAATATGAACTGAACAGAAAAGCATGGTAGGGTGTATTCATGTGAGAACCTGTGTTATTTGGCTGGTTGTGCTCTCTCTCCTCTCTGGTGGGATCAAGAGTGCTGAGCAGACATGATATTACTGATAGCAGCTTAATGGCTTGAGAACAGAGGCCCAGCTATCTCTCTTGGACTCCACTGATATCACACAATAATTAATTTCTCTGGCTTATAGGTGATGAAAGCCCCGATGAAAACTGTCTTTCTGGCTTTTAGCTAATTATGTTGCTAACAGCACACTCTTCTGTCTGGAGACTAGCCCTGTACACCAACCCCTGGACCGGGAGAGAGAGAGGGAGGGGTGGAGGGAGAGGGAATGAGGAAGGGAGTTAATGGTATATAACTTGTTCTATGGAACCTGCAAACACAGGTACACACACACGCACGCACACACAACGGTCCTGAGTGAGTGAGGTGGATTCGTTTGTACACCTGTGTGGATTGGCCAAACAGTCCCAATTATGGCTTAACCCAACCTAACCCAAAACACCACAGCAATTGCACACACACACACCACGGAGCCTGCTGCCGTGACAACAGAGCAACCTGATGTAATCTGGTCCGACACTTAGTGGGCCAGAAAGAATGATGGTCCTACATCTCCTCCTCACGCCCTCTCTCCCTCCATCCACCTGAGAGACCAGAGAGAGGATGAGAGGACAGAGAGAGAGGAAGGGAACTTAACAAAAAGTGGCAGAGAGAGAAATGGAAGAGAGAGAAAGTTCAGGGAATCATAGAGGGGGTGGAGAGAGCAACAGAAAGGGAAAAGAGGGAGAAAGCGAGAGAGGGGAGGTGAAGAGAATGGAAAGGGTCAGAGAGGAAGGGGGGAAAGGAAGACAGAAAAGGGAGAGAAACGGGAGAGACGGAAAAGGGAGAGACAAAAATGCATTGAAAGCAGAGCGGGGGGAGGAGGGAGAGAATAGCGTGGTAACTAGGTGTTGTGGTCTTGTCCTAATAGTCTGTCAGGGTGTGGGACAGGAGAGGGAAACAGTAGTGACATTCTATTACACCAGGATATCCCTGCTACCATTAGGACCAGATTGCCGGGTAATTCTCTTTGCTTGCTCCACATTCACTAAGCGTTCACTCCGGGAGCAAAGTTACCAACCATTCTCTGGTATTGTTGTTGAAAAAATTGAATTTTGTAATTTAGCTCATTTCCTTTCCTCTTTGTATCCCTACTTAACTATCTCCCATCTCATTCCTTCATATCTGTGTATATAAAAGGAAAATACAAACGACAGTGGAATTCTACTCCCCTTTAAAAAATATATGTAAATAACTAGCTAAATAAAGTATGTTTCATTGCATAGGTCGGTAATGATGCTTTCTGTTTCTCTTGTATGTGGTAGTGACTAGCATGTCTCTCAATATCTCTTTCGTTCTCTCTCAGTGTTGGCTGTAACAGTCCTCCTCCGGGTATCGGAGGAGGTAGGGTTTCCCATGGTAACAGCTCTGTGTCCTGCTCTGGGTCCAGCTCAGCTGACCCCTCCCTATAAATATAAATAAATCTAATGGCATCATGCAACACTACCATATCAACATGACTTGCACAGGTACGATACACACACACACACACACACACACACACACACACACACACACAGACACACGTATGCATGCACACAAATACCCACACACACACCAATGTACACAGAGTACAGTATCAGCACTCCTCGTACTGTGATATGCAGACAACAAAACTACCAAGGATTACACACACATACAGACAGACACACGCACGCACGCACGCACACACACACACACACACACAACACAACAAACACACACAACCTGTCCGTGATGTTCTTGAGCAGTGATTGACTGACGAGCTGTGT
>NW_019942679.1:416909-418896 GCF_002910315.2 Salvelinus sp. IW2-2015
ACGGTTCAGGAAGCGAGAGAGGAGGAGAGAGTGAGATGACGAGATTCGAGAGCGAGAAAAGAGAGAGAGACGAGAAGAGACCTAAGAGCTTGACGAGCGGCGAGTATCGAGAAGAGACGAGACTGAGAGACGAGAGAAAGGAGAGCGACGAGAGAGAGAGAGAAGAAGAGAGATGAGAACAGAGCAGAGAGACGAGGATGAGGGGACAGGAGACGCGCAGGGAGACCGGAGCACGGAATAGAGAGGAGGTAGGACCAGGAGACGGAGCGGATCGAGAGGACGAGAGGAGGATCGACGGAGAACTGAGGGAACGAGCAGGAGGAGAGGAGGATCGGAAGACGGCTCCACGAGGGACGAGAGGAGAGAGGGAGGATCGGAGACGGAGGGAAGAGAGGGGAGAGGGAGGACAGGAGACAGACAGAGGGCAAGATGGTTCTCACACCTCAGCTCAGCTCTGCACACTGACTATAATGAGGAGATAGGGAGAGTTGATGAGAGGGGAAAATGGTTGGGGTAGAGGGGACAGAAGAGTAGTAGTGGGGAGGAGGAGAGAAGTAGAGGAGCGGGGTTAGGGTAGAGGGGAGATGAGGAGAGGAGAGTAGGGGAGTGAGGTTACGGTAGACGGGAGAGGAGGAGAGGAGAGTAGGGGAGCGGGGTTAAGGTAGAGGGGAGAGGAGAGTTGTCACGACCTGACCTTAGAGAGCCTTTTTATGTCTCTATTTGGTTTGGTCAGGGTGTGATTTGGGGTGGGCATTCTATGTTCTTATTTCTATGATTTGTGGTTTTATGTTTTGGCCGGGTATGGTTCTCAATCATGGACAGCTGTCTATCGTTGTCTCTGATTGGGAATCATACTTAGGCAGCCTGTTTTGCCACTTTAGGTGGTGGGATGTTGTTTTTTGTTAGCTCTGTGTAGCCTTCAAGACGTTACGTTCGTTGTTCTTTTGTTGTTTTGTTTGGTGTTCGTTTTTTTTTATAAAGAAGCATGAACAAGTACCACGCTGCACCTTGGTCTAATTCCACCAACGACGATCGTTACAGAACATCCCACCACCAAGGGACCAAGCAGCGTGGCCAGGAGGAGCAGGGATCCTGGGCCCGGGAGAAGAGAGAGTGGAGGACATCTCGGACATGGGAGGAGGTTATAGCAGGGGACAAGACCCTGTCATGGAAACAGGCTGAAGTAGCGAGGGAGGAACGACTTCGCTACCAGGAGTCATGGCAACGGAGCAGGCACGAGAGGCAGCCCCCCCCAAAACAATTTGTTGGGCACACGAGGAGATTGGTTGAGTCAGGTTGGAGACCTGAGCCAACTCCCCGTGCTTACCGGAAGGAGCATCGTACTGGTCAGGCACCGTGTTATGCGGTGGAGCGCACGGTGTCTCCAGTGCGCGTTCATAGCCCGGTGCACTACATTCCAGCTCCCCGCATTGGACGGGCTAGAGTGAGCATCCAGCCAGGTCGGAGGGTACCGGCTCAGTGCATCTGGCCTCCAATGCGTCTCTACGGCCCAGGATATCCTGCGCCGGCTCTGCGCACTGTGTCTCAGGTGCGTCTGCACAGCCCATGGGCGTCCTGTGCCAGCGCCCCGCATCTGCAGGGCGAAAATAACCATCCTGCCAGGACGGGTTGTGCAGGCTCTACGCTCGAGACCTCCAGTGCGCCTCCACGTCCCAGTGTATCCTGTGCCTGCCCCCAGAACCAGGCCTCCTGTATGTCTCCCCAGCCTGGTAAGCCCAGTGGCAGCTCCACGCACCAGGCTGCCAGTACGTCTCCTCAGTCCGTTGAGACCTGTTCCGGCTCCACGGAGGAAGCCTCCAGTGATGATCCATGGCACGAAGCCTCCAGTGATGATCCATGGCACAAAGCCTCCAGTGATGATCCATGGCATGAAGCCTCCAGTGATGATCCATGGCACGAAACCTCCAGTGATGATCCATGGCACGAAGCCTCCAGTGATGATCCATGGCACGAAGCCTCCAGTGAT
>NW_019942680.1:0-7833 GCF_002910315.2 Salvelinus sp. IW2-2015
AAAACGGCAGGGATGGATCAACAACATTGTAGTTACTCCACAATACTAACCTAAATGGCAGAGTGAAAGAAAGAAGCCTGTACAGAAAAAAAATATTCCAAAACATGCTTCCTGTTTGCAAAAAAGTAAAGTAAAACAGCAAAAAATGTGACAAAGAAAAAAAGTGCAAAGTACAATGCTCATTTTCCACAAGCATGGTGGTGACTGCATCAGGTTATGGGTATGAGTTTTTTAGGATAAAAAAAAAAGAAAATAATAGAGCTTAGCACAGGCAAAAACCTAGAAGAAAACCTTGTTCAGTCTGCATTCCACCAGACACTGGAAGACAAATTAACCTTTCAGCAGGACAATACCTGAAGCACAAGGCCAAATATACATTGAGTTGCTTACCGAGACAATGTTGAGTGGCCTAGTTACAGTTTTGACTTAAATCGGCTTGAAAATCTATGGCAAGACTTGAATATTGCTCTCCAGCAATGATCAGCAACCAACTTGACAGAGCTTGAAGAACTGTAAAAATAATAATGTGCAAATATTGCACAATCCAGGTGTGCAAAGCTTTGAGTCTCACAGCTGTAATCTCTCCCAGAAAGACTCACTGCTGTAATCACAGCCAATGGTGATTCTAACATGTATTGACTCAGCGGTGTGAATACGTATGTAAATCAGATATGTCTGTATATCATTTTCAATACATGTGCAAACAATTCTAAAAACATGTTTTCATGATGGGCTATTATGTATAAATATATATTATTAATCAATTTTCATTCAGGCAGTAACACAACAAAATGTTTAATAAGTCAAGGGGTGTGAATACTTCCTGAAGGTGTTACATAACAGATAAGTATCGTATTCTGAGTACGTATTCATATCACTACATTACGGATTAATCTATGATTTCTCAAACAACAGACCTTTTACATAATCATGTAATTACTATTTGACAGAAGGTTTGCAGTTTTGAATTTCACAGATCACAGAAGGCCTATAGAAAGCCTTTATAGGGAGCGAGGAATGTAATGCTTGGATGACTTGGGTTGTCCTTTTGGCCCAAGACATCCAGAGGAGGGCACTCATATGTAGCGCTGGAATTATAATTAAACTGAGCTGGAATATGTAGCTACTGTCAATATGTCAGTGAACGAGAGAGAGACAACCAAGCTTTCATAATGTATTGAAGACAGTTCTTCTCTCAGTGAACCAACGAGAGAGAGAGAGAGACAACCAAGCTTTCATAATGTATTGAAACAGTCTCCTCTCAGTGAACCAACGAGAGAGAGAGAGACAACCAAGCTTTCAAATGTATTGAAGACCGTTCTTCTCTCAGTGAACCAACGAGAGAGAGAGGCAACCAAGCTTTCATAATGTATTGAAGACAGTTCTTCTCTCAGTGAACCAACGAGAGAAGAGAGGACAACCAAGCTTTCATAATGTATTGAAGACATTCTTCTCTCAGTGAACCAACGAGGAGAGAGAGAGAGACAACCAAGCTTTCATAATGTATTGAAGACGTTCTTCTCTCAGTGAACCAACGAGAGAGAGAGGCAACCAAGCTTTCATAATGTATTGAAGCACGTTTCTCTCTCAGTGAACCAACGAAGAGGAGAGAGAGACAACAACTTTCATAATGTATTGAAGACCGTTCTCTCTCAGTGAACCAAACCTCCATTAAACTCCGTAACTGTTTTAAAGTCACCATTGGCCTCATGGTGAAATCCCTGAGCCGTTTCCTTCCTCTCAGGCAGCTGAGTTAGGAAGGACGTCTGTATCTTTGTAGTGACTGGGTGTATTATGTGACACGTGAAGCACATTTTCACTCCTGAACATATTTAGGCTTGCCAGAACAAAGGGGTTGAATCCTTCTTGACTCAAGACATTTCAGCTTTTCATTTGTAATTAATTTGTAGAAATGTCKAAAAACATAATTCTTCTTTCACATTATGGAGTATTGTGTGTAGGCCAAAGACACAAACTCTAAATGTAATCCATTTTAAATTCAGGCTGTAACAACAAAATGTGTTAAAAGTCAAGGGAAGTGAACACTTCCTGAAGGCACTATAAGTCTGGTTACTAATCTATTAGCTAATTACACTGTCACGTGATACACTAGATTGACCTCAATGACACAAACACACACACACACACTTTGTAGTTAATTACTCGTTTGCTTTAGGACTGACTTTTAACATTCTAATTACTTGTTTTCATTATGCACAAGCTAATATATCAGAGGTCGCAAAATAACAAAAACAACAGCCGACCGGTATGTTTGTTGGCGGTTGATTTTACAAAATCTACATTAGCTCTAATCTAAAATCATTATAATTTCAGTTGGTGCAACCCACCCAGTGTGGGTTAACGATAGCCACGACTTCAACTCCACTAGACCACTGTATCCAACCTCTCACCCTGTGAGCCACCTGCACCAGCTCAGAGCTTCTTTCCTTTCAGCCTCTCTGATGGGGGTTTATTTTGTACTGACTAAAAACAGTCAACTGCTGATTTGGAGTGAAGAGGTGTCTGACAGCGGTAGACGTTACAACTCCAACTTCTCAGAAGTACTGTATCCCCACGTCTCTCCCTCTGAGCCACCTTCGTCRCTGAGCACTTKCTCTCAAARGTGGAAAACACATTTCCCTCTTCCAGTCAAAGTGCATGCCCCCCCTCCCCTACCCCGCAACACACTCACATTTCAGTCCATTCCTTTCCTCATTAGATTTCAACACCTTCCTCTCCATGGTCACCCGGCCTGACAATGTTCTTGGTGAATCTCTATACTCTCCTCCTGTCCTCTAAACATCTCCCTCTCAGAGGCTACCTCCCAAATGGAATCATATTCCCTATATATAACTCAACTCTGGACCTCCAAGCCAGTTCCACTGAGTTTGTTCATTGTTCCCCTCTAATCAGGGACTGATTTAGACCTGGGACACCAGGTGAGTGATTCTCCTCTAATCAGGGACTGATTTAGACCTGGGACACCAGGTGAGGTGATTCCTCTAATCAGGGACTGATTTAGACCTGGGACACCAGGTGGGTGATTCCCCTCTAATCAGGGACTGATTTAGACCTGGGACACCAGGTGGGTGATTCCCTCTAATCAGGGACTGATTTAGACCTGGGACCCAGGTGGTGGATTCCCTCTAATCAGGGACTGATTTAGACCTGGGACACCAGGTGGGTGATTCCCCTCTAATCAGGGACTGATTTAGACCTGGGACACCAGGTGGTTGATTCTCTCTAAATCAGGGACTGATTTAGACCTGGGACACCAGGTGGGTGATTCCCCTCTAATCAGGGACTGATTTAGACCTGGACACCAGGTGGGTGCATTCATAATCAGTCAACCCGGTCGACCTCGTTAAGTGATACCTGCCTATTGGCTCTTTGAAAGGCTCTGTCTAATGTAGTGCACTACGTAAGGAATAGGGTGCCATTTGGGAAACATTACACTATCTAAGACAGGCCCGCTCTGCTGGAGCATTAGGCGGATGAATAAATGCATGTGATCCAGCTCGCTGGAATAGGAGTGATGCATATTCCCGTTTGTGGTCTGCATGGCTGACTTCACCGTAGTAACTGTTGAGGAGGCTAGGAGGCCATGGAATCCATCAGTAAATGCTTGTCCTTGACATGAATTCATCCTGGTTGAATAATGAATGATACGAAGAAGGTCTTGTGTACCACTGTTGGGCATGAGGATAACTCACCTCTACACCACCACTCTCTTTGTTCTGTGTCCAAAATGCCACCCCAGTCCTTATTTAGTGCAATACTTTTGACCAAGGCCCATGGTAGAAAGTAGTGCACTAAATAGGGAATGGGTGCCATTTGGGACATAGCCCCTTTTGTGCGATATTAAACATTGATCATATATTCTAATGTGTTTATTATATATTACATCTTCCTTCTTTATCTCAAGTCTCTTTCCTCTGAGGACTGGTAGGTCTCTACATATGGGAAAAATATAGCATCTTGCTGTACTGCTAAGAGATAGTCTTCTGTGTGTGTGTGTGTGTGTGTGTGTGTGTGTGGTGTGGTGTGTGTGTGTGTGTGTGTGTGTGTGTGTGTGTGTGTGTGTGGTGTGTGTAGCTGGCAGTCTTACCTTGAGGTGCGTCGGCATCGCAGGTCTTGGTAGTCCAAGTGGTATTATCCCTAGTGGCTCGGGCTCTGATCAACACACAAAAGAGGCATGTTTCTCTTCTCCATAGCAAACAGAGTATCCAGTACTGTTGTTTGCTATAATATGAAGGATGTGCACTTAAACTAACTAAGCGTAACAAGTTTTTCATTCAACTCAACTGCAATCCAGAAAATAAAACATGTATGGTCATCATTGTGTCCACAAGTGTTGTAGCTAAGGCAGCTAATTGAGGCTAATGCGGCTAATGAGCCTAAGGCAGTAATGTAGCTAATGCACTAACGCAGCTAATAAATAACTGTCCGTTATCATATTTGTTGTGTGCCATTTACATTTAAAAGCACATGTTTATCCTTCAACCAATCATGAACCAAGCAAGTTTATGTCCATGACAATTGCCAATCACCCAGACAATACAACAACAACAGCAGGACATAACCATTATGAAGGGAGAAACAAAGAACTGGAACAATAGAGAGATTCAAATAAAAGGAATGGCAGCTGTTTAACCAGACCAAAATACATTTCACTGTCAGTACTATATATTATATCATCAATTTAGAAGGATTTAACCAAACATCACTCCTTCAGGAGATTCAGGAGGATGGAACCCTCACTCCTTCAGGAGGATCCAGGAGGATGAACCCTCACTCCTTCAGGAGATTCAGGAGAATGGTAACCCTCACTCCTTCAGGAGGATTCAGGGGAATGTAACCCTCACTCCTTCAGGAGGATTCAGGAGGATGTAACCTCTCTCAGGAGATTAGGAGGATGTAACCTCACTCCTTCAGGAGGATTCGAGATGTAACCCTCACTCTTCAGGAGGATCCAGGAGGATGAACCTCACTCCTTCAGGAGGATTCAGGAGAATATAACCCTCACTCCTTCAGGAGGATTCAGGAGAATGAACTCACTCCTTCAGGAGGATTCCAGGAGGATGTAAACCCTCACTCCTTCAGAGGATTCAGGAGAATGTACCTCATCCTTCAGGAGATTCAGGAGGATTGGAACCCTCACTCTTCAGGAGGATTCAGGAGAGATATAATACCTCACTCCTTCAGGAGGATTCAGGAGAATGGAACCTCACTCTTCAGAGGATTCAGGAGGATGAAACCTCACTCCTTCAGGGATTCAAGGAGAATGACTATGATACACCCTCATCCTTCAGGAGATTCGGAAAGTAACCTCACTCTTCAGGAGGATTCAGGAGATGTAACCCTCACTCCTTCAGGAGGATTCAGGAGAATGTTATGACCCTCACTCCTTCAGGAGATTCAGGAGGACGGATGTAACCCTCACTCCTTCAGGAGGATTCAGGAGAGATGTTAACCCTCACTCCTTCAGGAGATCAGGAGATTGTAACCTCCCCTTTCAGGAGGATTCAGGAGATGTACCCTCACTCCTTCAGGAGGATTCAGGAGGATGGAACCCTCACTCTTCGGAGGATTCAGGAGGAGGAACCCTCACTCTTCAGGAGGATTCAGGAGATGTAACCTCACTCCTTCAGGAGGATTAGAGTTACTCACAGGAGATTCAGGAGATGGAACCTCACTCCTTTCAGGAGGATTCAGGAGGAGTAACCTCACTCCTTCAGGAGAATTCAGAGGAGGAACCCTCATCCTTCAGGAGGATTCAGGAGAACGGAACCCTCACTCCTTCAGGAGGATGGAACCTTCACTCCTTCAGGAGGATTCAGGAGGACGGAACCCTCACTCCTTCAGAGGAATTCAGGAGGATGGAACCCTCATCCTTCAGGGGATTCAGGAGGACGGAACCTCACTCCTCAGTGAGGACTCAGGAGAATGAACCCTCATCCTTCAGGAGAATGTAACCTCACTCCTTCAGGAGGATTCAGGAGGATGGAACCCTCACTCCTTTAGGAGGTTTCAGGAGAATGGAACCCTCACTCCTTTAGGAGGATTCAGAGAATGGAACCACTCCTTCAGGAGGATTCAGGGAGGATTGGAACCCTCACCTCATTTAGGAGGATGTCAGGACAATGGAACCCTCACTCCTTCAGGGATTGATTCAGGAGGGGACCATCCCGAAATCAGCTGTAACCACTCCTTCAGGAGGATCCGGAGTATAACATCCTTGGAGGATTGGGTATGAACCTCTCTCAATCAGGATAACCTCATCAGGAGGTCCAGAGAGGATGGAACCTCACTCCTTCAGGAGGATTCAGGAGATGGTAAACCCTCACTCCTTCAGGAGGATTCAGGAGAATGTAACCCTCACTCTTCACGGTAGGATTCAGGAGAATGTAACCCTCACTCCTTCAGGAGGATTCAGCGAATGTAACCCTCACTCCTTCAGGGGATTCAGGAGAATGAACCCTCACTCCTTCAGGAGGATTCAGGAGAATGTAACCTCACTCTTCAGGAGGATTCAGGAGAATGTAACCCACTCCTTCAGGAGGATTCAGGAGGAATGAACCCTCACTCTTCAGGAGATCAGGAGACGAACCCTCACTCCTTCAGGAGGATTCAGGAGAATGTAACCTCACTCCTTCAGGAGGATTCAGGAGAATGTAACCCTCACTCCTCAGGAGGAATTCAGGAGAGTGGAACCCTCACTCCTTCAGGAGGATTCAGGAGGATGGAAACCCTCAACTCCTTCAGGAGGATTCAGGAGAATGGAACCCTCACTCCTTCAGGAGGATTCAGGAGAATGGAACCCTCACTCGCTTCAGGAGGATGGAACCCTCACTCCTTTCAGGAGGACCTCCTCCTTAGGATCGGAGCGGAACCCTCACTCCTTCAGGAGGATTCAGGAGGATCGGAACGCTCACTCCTTCAGGAGGATTCAGGAGGACGGAACCCTCACCCTCAGGAGGATTCAGGAGAATGAACCCTCACTCCTTCAGGATTCAGAGATGTAACTCACTCCTTCCAGGAGATTCAGAGGATGGAACCACCCTTAGAGTTCAGGAGAATGCACCCTCACTCCTTAGAGGATTCAGGAGATGGAACCCTCACTCCTTCAGGAGGATTCCAGGAGAGATGGAACCCTCACTCTATTTGAGGATTCAGGAAAGAATGGACCCTCACTCCTCAGGAGTGATCTCAGGAGGATGGAACCCTCTCACTCCTTCAGGGATGGATTCCGTCATCCAGGATTCAGGAGGATGTAACCCTACTCTTCAGGAGGATCCAGAGGATGGAACCCTCACTCCTTCAGGAGGATTCAGGAGGAGGAACCCTCACTCCTTCAGGAGGATTCAGGAGGATGGAACCCTCACATCCTTCAGGAGGAATTCAGGAGGATGGAACCCTCCACTGCCTTCAGGAGGATTCAGGAGGATGGAACCCTCACTCCTTCAGGAGGTATTCAGGAGGATGGAACCCTCACTCCTTCAGGAGGATATAGGAGGATGGAACCCCCACTCTTCAGGAGGATTCAGGAGGATGAACGCTCACTCCTTCAGAGTTTGTTGGATTAATCCACCCAATTGACAGTGAACCTAAATGGAAGAATGTTAGAGCAGGCCTCAAGTTATAAATCCCCTGGTTCCCTGCTCCAATGGATCAGAAGGAGACGATGGTATTAAGGACAGAGAGAGATGATGAATAGGCTGGGTATACAGTGGAACAGTATTGGGTGTGCGTGTGTGATGTGGATTTACGCTCATTAAAATATCTTTCCTTAGAGTTCTAACATTATTAATGACTTATTTTTTACACAAGATT
>NW_019942680.1:9611-20577 GCF_002910315.2 Salvelinus sp. IW2-2015
CCAACTATGCCTGTTGGCCTCCTGCCCCAGCGAGACAAGCGTTACCTGGCCCTGACGGCACTCTGCCAGAGCAGAGCGCAAAGAGAGGGAGAGTGAGAGCCAGCCTACCCAATCTCTCTCTCCGCCCATGCAACGTTAGGAGTATTTCTATTAAGCAGCTCGGTCCTCGAGACACATTTCACAGGAGTCTATGAAGGAGATGTGCGGAAAAGGAGTATCGCATATACCAGCTAAATGACTGTGGTGCTGGACATATGCTAGGACCCTCAGGAGCATCGGCAGTACATCCATCGTTCCCCTCATCATCTTCCTCTGTGCGTAACGAACAAACGAGACTACTAATGAGTGCCTAGGCTGCAGGGAAATCTTAGAACACATCGATTCCCTGAGGCCTGAAACACAAATTATAAGTATTTAGATGAGCGGTTTCTTACGTGGGATGTTGCTGCAGATTGGTTGTGTTTGTGCTGAATGCTTGTGGCACTTTAGCGAGTTGATCAGAAATACGCTTCGTTGTTCCCGGTTTAGATTCCAGACCCCATCGGCTCAACCTGCGTCATCCACTATCATTCCTGTACCCCCATCTACACCTCCCTCGGCCTTCAATGGCTCCTGGACATAAAAGCTGAGACTGAAGCCAAAACAGGGCTGGTACTTGTCGCTGCGTTTTGAATGAGTCACACTTCTGTGAAAGGGGATTCAGGAGGTGTTTTACTGGGCTTGCAGGATGTTGATTCATTCATACAAAAAGAAAAATCCACGAACCCATTTCATCACTCAGTGATGTATGTGTGGTGTTGTGTGTGTGTGTTGTGGGGACAGATAATATTGAGTAGAATAGTTCTATGGTATGTGTGAGTTGTGGTGTATGTGTATGTGTATTGGTGTATTACGTCATTCAAGTTCTATGCAATCTCTCCTAATTACAGATGTGATGATAAGTGAGAATAAGAGGTGGAGCGTTATTTTACTTAAATGGATGTGTGAGTGAGTGCGGATGTGAGAATCGTGTCGTGTGTGTGCGATCGTCGTTTTTCGTCATAGTATCTACAGAATTGGTCATTTCAAATGAGAATATAGTTGACCCATTATTGGAAAAACTATATTGTCAGCTTTCAGTGCCCTCCTAAGGTGCAATCTGGCGTTAGACAAACATAGCAGCAACATTCTGGGAACGTCCCTTGACCAAGATGCAACACAATGAGAAGTTCCATCTGTGCTCGTCTTCCCTAACCCTATACGCATCTACAATCGCTATGATTGTGCCTTAATCTCGCGTTCTGTATCCCTAGCTGCGTCCCATGACCTCACAAGACCAGCCGGTTCTCCAGTTCGCATGGTTATGCGTATCTTCATTGTCGTGTCACAGCAGCATCTCCTTTGCGCTACCTACACTGTGACTAGATCTTACCAATAATTTATAAATATATATTTTGAAGGAAAAACAAACAGAAGTGTCAACAAACACAGATGTCTGATGCTAGAATCGCTCGCTGAGGCTCAGAAGAGAGAGGCCAGGAGTTGGAGCGTTACCCACTCAGAGTACCTCGTCTACCATCCGGTCAACTGCCTGTAGCAGTCCTCCAAGCATGATCCCCTGTGCTGCGTACTGTTTGCAGAACTCGGCACCTAAGTCTGAACAGACAGACTCCTATGCGCGCATCTAGACTCTAATCACTGGTTAATCACTGTGCTGTAACAGAACATGGTGCCACTCTAGCTGTTATCTAAAACATGCATGACCCTTTAGCCCTTAGTCTTGCAGTAAGATGTTAAAGATGCGCTTAGACAGCATTCAATCAAAGTCAATCTGAGACAGAACTAGGCTGCTGGCCTAAAGTTGAGCATCATCAACAGTCTAGACTTCCACTGTTCCCAACTCTTAGCCCAATGTATTTATCCCTATGCCCACATCTGCAGAAAAGCCAATAGGAACATAGACTAAAATATGAATGTGTATAAACTTTAAGGTATAAAAGCTCAAGTTAAAACCGTAAAGTGGGGACATATAGGGGAGAGAGTTATTTTAAATATAGTAATATAATCTAAATGATATCTGTATGATATTTGAACTCTGAGTGAGGCCACCTAGTCTCCTCTGCAAATCAACACACTACACAATGCACTGAGCTCAGAACCTCAGGCTTCTGACTTGACGTCGATCCACTGCCCTAGAGACACAGAGTTAAACCCAGATACTAGGTAATTGGATCTCTGAAACAGAGGCTAATTTACTATATTACACAAATAGCCCATGACATTAGAAAAGCCTGGTTTAGAATAATCAGAGCTATTGCAATTCAGTTTTGTAAAAACCAAGGACAATCTCTACTTTGTTAATGAAATAGGGATTTCCCCTTTTTCTAATGTGCCTCTGTAGTGTAATACATGGGGCATCCACCCCCGGCCTTTATTCTCCTCGTATTGGGTGACAATGAGAAGCCTGCACCGTACCACACAGTTTATAAAGTATATGTACCATGTTTAGCTTTTTTGCCACTTGTGTGTAAATGTAAAGCTTTCCCTCTCTCAGACAACACTGTAATGTTAATGTCATTGTTTTATTTTCTGATTATTATTTTCTGATAAGTGTTGTTCTGTTATTATCTTGTGTCGTGTGTCTTTCTCCTATTGACCGTAATGATGTATTTGCGCCATACCCCCATCCACCCTTTTTTCAATGTGTTTTAAATCAGTGATGTTTGTGTTTTTGCTGATGGTTTTATGAAAAAGATTAAAAAAGGACAAAAAAGATGCAGACGAGACTAGTGTGGTGTTTAGCAGTAGGTGGTGTCTAGGTCGCCACCACCCCTTCTTTTTGACATGGCTGTGTATGTAAAGACAGTAATATTCATCATGGAAGATGGATGCATTTCAAGATTGTAAACAATAAAAAGGATGTTGAATTTCTCAACATATCGTAAAAATATTGTCAGATTTCTCCTTTCTTTACTCTTGTCTATGTGGGTTACACACAGTTCATGATGGGTCTGTTTGAAAATCAGCTGTGCATATGCCAGACAGATAAAGACCAAAACCTCCCTGTAGTTATCACTTGATACTGAATACAAACTGGTTCATAGGTTAGTTATAACACTGCAAAGAATAATAATAACCATATGCTAGCTAGCGTAATAAACAAACTATAATTTATACCAGAGCAGCTGCTGACAACCAACATTCTTCTATGGTCATTTRAATCMCTGCCTACTAATTKRACACARCCACAAAGCAGAGCCGCRAGGTACAATGATTAGACAGACACAATCTAAATCAAGGCAAGACACAAATGATGGCCTAACCTAGGTGTTTGTAACCACAGGCATGTTTAACAGAGACTCTTGAGTCCTCATCTCTTTTAGCAGGTGTGGGGACACCCTGTTTCCAGTCGTCACAAATAGCTTGGTYACAGTCACTCCCTGGGCTCCTTACTTTCCTGACACACAGGATTCTTTTGAAATGAGAGGAGCATTGGAGTGACACACTGGCACACATTTTCTAGACAGACCGCCTGTCCGACCTCCCTGATGTAACAGCAGTGGCCTACTTCCTGTCGCTAACTCTCTATAAGCCCGCAGACCTACGCACGCAGGGCAGAGATGTACCCGTACGACCACACTAAACACACAAACGCCCTCAGATGTATGCGCACACACATACACCTACAGATTATGACCCCCCCCCAACGGAACAGAGGACCTCTCTTATGCCCCAGTCCACTTTATAAAGTCCTCATTCAACCTGACACAAACCACTTTACCCAGAGGGAAAACTGGACAAGCGTCCTCTCCTTCTCTAAGCCCAGTCCTAACATACCTCACAGCCTATTCTCAGGCTCTCACTCAGCAGGCATGTCCATGGCTCTTTGACCTACAAAGTAAGTGCAGAAATAGTATGTCCCTGCTGCCAACTCTCCAGGCCCAAGTTCAGTGTCACAGCAGACCTGTCATGAGAAGAATACATGGGGCTGTAAATCAAGGCAGAGCCCAGTGGGGAAGCGTCTTTTCCTCATCCTATCTTCTCTGCCGCCCTCCCAAAACACACAACGAGTTTATGTTCATAACAACACAAAGACAAAGGGAGGGAGTGACCTGGACTAAGCCTGAAAACAAAGCAGCTCTTTGAGGGCTGACACCTCAATGCCCTTCACAAACGCACACAAAATATTTTTGCCTTGCGTTCAGCCCATGCTTGGTCTGGGTGGTGCGACTGATGTCACCCTGCTATAGTGTCAAGGTGACATTCCCTGACAACTGCAGCACTCGTCTACTGGATTCTGCTGTGTTTGACCTTTTCCTGATTTGATTGGCGCATGTGGTCGCTTGCATAAACAGGTTAGGAGAAAAGTAGGTCAACGTGAGAGTGGAACGAGAGAAGGAGGAAGACATGAGAAGATGAGAGGGAGGGAGGGAGGAGAGAGAGGTTGGGGCTGGAGGGGACTGGATGTGCGTGTCACAAAATGATTCCTGCAGAATAGACCTCCTGGCAAACAAAAAAATCAAATAAAAAAAATCAAAATCAAATGTTATTTGTCACATACACATGGTTAGCAGATGTTAATGCGAGTGTAGCGAAATGCTTGTGCTTCTAGTTCTGACAATGCAGTAATAACCAACGAGTAATCTAACAGAGCACAAACAAGGCTCTCCAGCTACCTGGCTGTCCCTCCCAGCCTGGGGACGAGGGTCAGTGGAGCAGCCAGAGTGGGAGGGGGCCACAAGATTACACAGGCCTGTCTCACGTCCAGTGTGACACGCTGCAACCTTTTCACACATTTCTGGGGCAGGTTGCAGACACCTCTGGGTTTCACAGCAGGGGCAAATCAAAGTCAGGTATTAATGTTATAGAGTGGAATTCCCCCAGCTTCTACAGCACGCAACCCCTGAACCACACGCTGCGGTTGTGAAAGACTATGATACTTACAGTACAAATGGACCTACTTGTTTGATGAAAGACATGTATTTAATGGTTAATTCGGGGGGGTTATGTGAGGAAAATACAGTTATTGAACTTGAGACCAAACCACTACTTAACCCCTGCTCAGCTGTGGTAAGCGACAATTACAACCCGGATTCAAAACCATCCACTGCCATCAGGTCCTACCATGCACACACACAGTCCAAAAATGGCATGCAACAGCCTCTCCGCTGTTGACAAGACCACATTTTTCCACAAGACATGACCTAAAAGGGGCAATTCCTTGCGGTTCATTATTTGAAAAAAAAACTTTAGCATGGCTGTTATCATACATGGATGGAATAAACATTTACATTACATTTAAGTCATTTAGCAGACGCTCTTATCCAGAGCGACTTACAAGTTGGTGCATTCACCTTATGATATCCAGTGGAACAACCACTTTACAATAGTGCATCTAACTCTTTTAAGGGGGGGGGGGGTTAGAAGGATTATTTTATCCTATCCTAGGTATTCCTTAAAGAGGTGGGGTTTCAGGTGTTTCCGGAAAGTGGTGATTGACTCCGCTGACCTGGCGTCGTGGGGGAGTTTGTTCCACCATTGGGGTGCCAGAGCAGCGAACAGTTTTGACTGGGCTGAGCGGGAGCTGTACTTCCTCAGAGGTAGGGAGGCGAGCAGGCCAGAGGTGGATGAACGCAGTGCCCTTGTAAACATCACTATTAAATAAACATACACTTATACAAATCTCTGTTTTGAAAACAGTACTCAAAGGTTACATGGCTCATGCTTTAATATCCTGGTATTGGAGCATTGGAATTGAATGGAAAGATTCAAAACATTCCTTGCAATAGACATACATCTAGTTGTGCAAAAAACATGAGTAGATGGGAGGCAGGGGGGAGGGAATGAGGGGCTGTGTGTCCCATTAAACTCTGGTACATAATGGTTACGCATTATAACAGCCCTCAAACTGGTCCAGAGCGGCTCAGTGAATAGACCTGGGGAGTGGCCCATCTCAAGGTCTACTTCTAACCCCTCCCTCCCTGCGTTCAGACCCACTCCTCTCCAGTTACAACCCAACCTCCAATCACAAGCTTCACTTACATTGGTGTGTCTATTGACGTGATATAAAGAGGAGTGTCGTAATGTAAATAAGATAAACGATGTGGTTTATACACTGAGTATACAAAGCATTAAGATCTGTTCTTTCCAAGACGTAGACTGACCAGGTGAATCCAGGTGAAAGCATTGGTGTCAACAACTTTCCCCCCTCTGATAACCAGGTGGTGAATCGCATCTCTGCATGTCTGGCAGACATATCAGTGTGGATGACGGATCACCACCTCAAGCTGAACCTCGGCAAGACGGAGCTGCTCTTCCTCCCGGGGAAGGACTGCCGCGTTCCATGATCTCGCCATCACGGTTTTGACAAATCATTGGTGTCCTCACTCCAGAGTGCTAAGAACCTTGGGTGATCCTGGACAACATCCTGTCGTTCTCTACCAATAAGGCGGTGACACGTTCCTGTAGGTTCATTGCTCTACTAACATTCGGCAGAGTACGACCCCTGCTCTCGCAGGAAGCGGCGCAGGTCTAATCCCAGGCACTTGTCATCCTCCCGTCTGGATTACCTGCAACTCGCTGTTTGGCTGGGCTCCTGCGTGCGCATTAAACCCTACAAACTCATCCAGAACGCCGCAGCCCGTCTGGTGTTCACTTTCCCAAGTTCCTCACGTCACCTCAGCGCTTCCGCTCTCTCCCTGGTTCCAAGTTGAAAGCTCGCATCCGCTACAAGACCATGGTGCTTGCCTACGGAGCCTGTGAGGGGAACCGCCCTCCGTACCTTCAGGCTCTGATCAGGCCCTACACCAAAACAAGGGAAACTCGCGTTCATCCCACCTCTGGCTGCTCGGTCTCCTACGTTGAGGAAGTACAGTTCCAGCCCTCAGCCCAGTCAAAAACTGTTCGCTGCTCTGGCACCCAATGGTGGAACAACCTCTCACGAGCCCGGTCGCGGAGTCAATCACCACCTCCGGAGACACTGAACCCCCGTCTTTAAGGACTACCTAGGATAGGATAAAGTAATCCTTCTAACCCCCCCCCCTTAAAAGGTTTAGATGCACTAATTGTAAAGTGGTTTTTGTTTCCACCTGGATATCATAGGTGAATGCACCAATTTGTAAGTCGCTCTGGATAAGAGCGTCTGCTAAATGACTTAAATGTAAATGTAAATGTAAACATGGGCCAGCATCCCTGTAGAATGCTTTCGACACCTTGTAGGTGCCCCACGAATTGAGGCTGTTCTGAGGGCAAAAGTATTTCAACGATATGTTGCAGTGTTCATTTATTTAATTTCACTTTAGTCGAGTGCCGGAGTCCTGGAATTGAATGGTAGGCAGGTGAGGGCTGGAGATATGACAAAGGAATAAGAGCTCACACTTGACTATCATTTCTCACTAAGGACCTACGGGCTCCCAAATCTGTAGCCTCAGGCACTGTGGTGCTGGGAGTCTTCCAGTGCCAGCACCCCTCTCTGTGAGACAGAACACAGCAGAGCTGTGGTATCAGGGTATCAACTGCAGAGACAGTCTTGCTCTTATGTAACCATATAATGTAGCTCTTATTAGAAAGTAGGTCAGAATATATAACAGAGAGAGGAGAACATGTGGGAAACGGAGGGTGAGAGAGAGGCCTACATGGGGAATCAGGGGATAAGCAAGGGAGAGAAGAGATAGAAATGGTTTAAACAATTGAGAGAAAGAGAAATGGTTTAAACAATTGAGAGAGAAAGAGAGATAGAGAAAGAGAGAAAGAGAGAGAGAAAGATAAAGAGAGAGAGAGAGATAAAAAGAGAGAGAGATAAAGAGAGAGAGAGATAAAGAGAGAGAGAGAGATAAAGAGAGATAGAAAGAGAGAGAAATAGGGAAAGGAGGGACAGTAATGGAGCAGAGCATAAATCTGAGTAATAACAAAGAGCTGGCTGTGTTTCTTCCCCCTGAGTTTCCTTCCTGTTGGACCAGAGGAGAGCTTCATGAGCTCAGAGGCCATGCGTCACCTAACAGGTGGTGGTGCCCCACCCAAACAACCCTCCCTCTCAGCCAGGTGATCTCTGCTGTTTGGGTTACCCTTAGCAGGGGGACAATGGAGATATTGTGGGCCTCATGACAGGGCTTCTCTCCTCCATGGCCTCATTTTATACTGGGAAGGAATTCCCCTACAGAGGAGATGTGCCTATCACTGCAAACAGACACTTTCAATGTGATGAAATCACAGATTAAAACGATAGCTAGCTTAACACTTGGCTACATAAACTAGTACAGCATTGTCAATATGACGCAACTTGTAATGCACAACAAAAACAAATGTGAGGTTGAAAACATTCAACAGTTATCTTGAAAAGCACTAATAGATACTATTAGTACATTAGTAGACATTTCCGAGACAAAACTGTCACTATCACGTCCTAGTCTAAAGTGTGATCATTTGCAACTGACAAAAACAAAAGCAGGCAAGCAGCACTATAAAAATAATCAAAGTCATAAACAGGACTCTGATAATCTCATTCAAACATTACATTTACATTTAAGTCATTTAGCAGACGCTCTTATCCAGAGCGACTTACAAATTGGTGCATTCACCTTATGATATCCAGTGGAACAACCACTTTACAATAGTGCATCTAACTCTTAAGGGGGGGGAGGGTTAGAAGGATTACTTTATCCTATCCTAGGTATTCCTTAAAGAGGTGGGGTTTCAGGTGTCTCCGGAATATCCCCCCTACTCACGAAGCAGGCAAATCGACCTGAACCTCATCTTTTACTTAATCTGTTTCTTCCACGAATCTCATTGCCAACTCCCTCCAAGTCTCGACGACACTACCTTGTTATCCTTTTCCCTCTCGCTTCTCATCCAACATTCCCACACTGCCCCTTACTCGGCTGGTACGCGCCGTCAATGCCGTCCTAGCTTCCCTCTCGCTACTTCTCCTCTTCCAGTACCTATCATCTCTTCCCTCTAGCTCAAACCGTTCGATACTCAATCCATATCCCGTGATCTGCCTCCTAGAACCCTCCTTCCTCCCTTTCTGTCATCTTGTGACTCTCATATGTCGGCGTAATCCTCAGGCCGGCTCAGGTCTCCCCCTCCTGCCTTCCGTGGCTCCTCGACACACTCCATTGCCGATGCCTCATAGGCCAGAAACAGGCTCCGGCAGCCGAGCGGAAAATGGAGGAAAACTCGGGCTCCCTGCGGACCTGCATCCTTTCACTCCCTCCTCTCTACTTCTCTCTCTTGTCTCTGCTGCTAAAGCCAATTTATCTACCACGTCTAAATCTCCAAGCAACCTGCCTCTACCATCGCCCGACCGCTTGAAGCCTCTTTGCCACCTTCTCCTCCCTCCTGAATCCTCCTCCCCTACCTCCCCCGTCCCTCTCTCTGTGATGAATGACTTCGATGCAACCATTTTGAAAAGAAGGTTCGACCGACATCGAGTCCTCGTTTGCTAGTCAAACGACCCACTGCTGGGTCTGCCCACACTGCCCTACCCTTGCTTTGACTCTTTCTCCCTCTCTCTCCAGAAAAATCTCGCGTCTTGTGACGGACCGGCAAGTGCGATCGCCAACTGGATGCACATCCCGCACACTGGCTTTGACCCTATCCCCTCCTCTCTTCCAACAGACATTTCGGGAAGACCTAGTCTCTCCATTACACTCACCTCGACTTCAACTAAATTCCTTGAACCGCTGGCTACGTCCCTTCCGGTCTTCAAGAGAGGAGAGTTCACCCCCTCTGAAAAAACTACACGTCGAATCTCCGATGTCAACACACTTACAGCGAGTATCCCTTCTTTCTTTCTCCTCCAAAACTCTGTGAAGCGATAGCCGTCCTTGGCCAGCTCTCTGCTATTCTCAGCTCAGACATGACGCTCTCTGATCTCAACATCTAGTCAGGGTTTCAAGACTAGCATGCATTCCACATCTTTGAGACTCGTTCTCCTTGCTGATCGAAGGAGTGGCCTGCTTAAGCGGAGCCTTCCTACTCTAACCCTTAACTTCTCTTCATCCGTCTGTCTTGCATCCTTCTAAGAGACCATATCGGACCTGCCTTTTAAACTGTGAACCATCAGAATCCCTCTCTCCACCTCTCCGAGCTGGCATATCTTCCGGCGGGGCCCACGCTTGGATTGCGTCCTACCTGACAGGTCCTCACCTAGCCAGGTGCCGTGCGAGACAATCTGTCTCCGCACCACGTGCTCCACCACTGGTGTCCCCCCAGGGCTCTGTTCTAGGCCCTCTCCTATTTCTCGCTATATCACCAGTCACTTGGCTCTGTCATACCTCACATTGGGTCTCTCCTATCATTCTATGCAGACGACACACAATTTATCTCTACTCCTTTCCCCCTCTTGATAACCAGGTGGGTGATCGATCTCTGCATGTCTGGCAGACATATAGTGTGGATGACGGATCACCACCGTCAAGCTGCACTCCTCGCAAGACGGAGCTGCTCTTCCTCCGGGGAAGGACTGCCCGTTCCATGATCTCGCCATCACGGTTTGACAACTCCATTGTGTCCCTCCCGAGTGCCTAAGACCTTGGCGTGATCCTGGACAACACCCTGTCTGTTCTCAATCAACTCAGGGGGTGACCGTTCCTGTAGGTTCATGCTCTACAACATTCGCAGAGTACGACCTGCCTCACGCAGGAAGCGCGCGCAGGTCCTAATCCAGGCACTTGTCATCTCCCGTCTGGATATCGCAACTCGCTGTTTGGCTGGGCTCCCTGCCTTGTGCCATAAACCCCTACAACTCATCAGAACGCCGCAGCCCGTCTGGTGTTCAACTTTCCCAAGTTCTCTCACGTCACCCGCCGCTCCCGCTCTCTCACTGGCTTCCAGTTGAAGCTCGCATCCGCTACAAGACCATGGTGCTGTCTACGGAGCTGTGAGGGAAACGGCCACCTCCGTACCTTCAGGCTCTGATCAGGCCCTACACCAAAAAGGGAAACTCGCGTTCATCCACCTCTGGCCTGCTCGCTCCCTATCCTCTGGG